>NC_139645.1:24230227-24290227 GCF_964638095.1 Poromitra crassiceps
GAGAGGAGAGGGGGGAAAGAGAGGAGAGGGAGGGAGAGAGACTGAGGGAGAGAGAGGGAGGGAGAGGAGAGGGAGAGAGAGAGACTGAGGGAGAGAGAGGGAGGGAGAGAGAGGAGAGGGAGAGAGAGGGAGAGGGAGAGAGACTGAGGGAGAGAGAGGAGGGGGAGAGAGAGAGAGAGGGAGGAGGGGAGGGAGATGAGAGGGAGGGCGAGAGACTGAGGGAGAGAGAGAAGGGGGAGAGGAGGAGAGGGAGGGAGGAGAGGGAGGGAGAGAGGAGAGGGAGGGTGAGAGAGGAGAGGGGGGAAAGAGAGGAGAGGGAGGGAGAGAGACTGAGGGAGAGAGAGGGAGGGAGAGGAGAGGGAGAGAGAGAGACTGAGGGAGAGAGAGGGAGAGAGAGAGACTAAGGGAGAGAGAGAGCGACACACACACACACACAGACACACACACACAAAGACACACACACCTCTCCTGAAAAACACATCACCCCCCACACACACACACCGCCCCTTCCCTCTCTCTATTTCAAGCACAATCAATATGTAAATGGTAAATGGTAAATGGCCTGCATTTATATAGCGCTTTTATCCAAAGTGCTTTACAGTCAGTAGGTACATTCACCCATTCACACACCGATGGCGGCAGGTTACCACGCAGGGTGCTGACACACCAACGGGAGCAATTTGGGGTTCAGTGTCTTGCCCAAGGACACTTCGACATGCAGACTGGAGGAGCCGGGAATCGAACCACCGACCTCTTTTTTCCAAAGCGATTAGTGGACGACCCGCTCTACCTCCTGAGCTACAGCCGCCCCATATACAGTATATATCTTTATATATTTCAATACAAAATATTGTTGACACGGTTGTTGTTGGAACTAGCTGTATTTTGTTACAGTAACATCATGTTTATGTTCTGTATGTTACAAACTGTTTTTGTTTTGTTCTCCCTCTGTCTGTACTAACATGTACTATGTGCTTTATACTGTAACTCACTATGGTCATGCTAATAAAGCCTCTTTGAATTGAATTGACTGAGGGAGAGAATGAGGGAGAGAGAGAGGGGGAGAAACTGGGGGAGAGAGAGGCGAGGGAGAGAGACTGACGGCTCGTGCACACCTACAATGGCAAAAATCGCTTTTCCGCTGTGTCGCAGCGTTTTGTGGGCGTGGAAACCAGCTTCCAGCTTGGAGCTGTAGCCTGTAGAAACATTTTCAGGTCGAGCTACACAGGAGGGTGGGGGGAGGAAATGTGTAGGAAGAGCTGTCATTGGGTAGCTTAACGAAAGGTCCCGCCCTAGTCCCGCCCGGCGAGCGTTAAGCCGCTCAGAGACAAGCCGCCTCTAGTCTGCAACAGCGAAACGCTGGGCGGTTCCAGCGGCAGGGGGCGCGAGGTTGAAATGGACCAATCAGACGCGGAAGTAGAGCAAGACAGCCTATCAAGATGCAGCGTCAAAGAGGCTTTCACAGGAGGCATGCCACAGAGCATTTCATGGTGTGCAAGAGCCGTGAGGGAGAGAGACTGAGGGAGAGAGAATGAGGGAGAGAGAGGAGAGGAAGGGATACTGAGGGAGAGAGAGGAGAGGAAGGGATACTGAGGGAGAGAGAGGAGAGGAAGGGATACTGAGGGAGAGTGAGGAGGGAGGAGGGAGAGAGGGAGGAGGGAGAGAGTTAACCAATGAACCAGAGACACACCTCATGGGACACAACACCCACAGAAACAGATCCTTAAGAGATCCTTAAAGTCGAGCTGAACCCAAGAATGACTTTTCTTTTCTTTTATTTCAAATACCTGGGTATGCACTATGCAGTGCACCTATTTAATAATGTATGCAAAACAAATCACAAAAATCTAATTTCTTTAGTTTTTCACACTTTTTCACATCAAAAGTTCGTTTTTCAAGATTTCATTGATAACAGTAATTTACAGTTTGCTGACGTCACCTACTACTATCAAATTTCTACCCCATTTCAACCAATCATTTCACGACATGCAGCTGTCAATCAAATCTTCATTTCAGGATCATTTTCTCTTCCAAATGAAGGGGAACATGGCGCCTAGTGCCTGTCATCAAGCAGAGTTTCTAGCCCATAAACTAACTACTAACTTGAGCAAGTATGCAAACTAAATCAAACGGTAATGTCTAAGAATGCAAAGAAATGTAACTGGCTCGTTAAAACACGCATTCCAGGAATATTATTTATATTCATAATGATAATGGCGCGCGCCTCCGAGCCTGACAGCCTCCCTCCATTGCCTCATAAGAAGCAATGGAGGCCCAGAGAACTGAGAGTGTGTAAACAGTGTTCTTCAGGGGAAATAGAAAGTGAGGTCCATTTTCTCCTCTCCTGCCCCCTGCTGTCAGAGAGGCCTTCCTGCAGCAGCTCAGAGCAGCAGTCAGCAGACTGCCCCCTGCTGTCAGAGAGGCCTTCCTGCAGCAGCTCAGAGCAGCAGTCAGCAGACTGCCCCCTGCTGTCAGAGAGGCCTTCCTGCAGCAGCTCAGAGCAGCAGTCAGCAGACTGCCCCCTGCTGTCAGAGAGGCCTTCCTGCAGCAGGTCAGAGCAGCAGTCAGCAGACTGCCCCCTGCTGTCAGAGAGGCCTTCCTGCAGCAGCTCAGAGCAGCAGTCAGCAGACTGCCCCCTGCTGTCAGAGAGGCCTTCCTGCAGCAGCTCAGAGCAGCAGTCAGCAGACTGCCCCCTGCTGTCAGAGAGGCCTTCCTGCAGCAGGTCAGAGCAGCAGTCAGCAGACTGCCCCCTGCTGTCAGAGGGGTCTTCCTGCAGCAGCTCAGAGCAGCAGTCAGCAGACTGCCCCCTGCTGTCAGAGAGGCCTTCCTGCAGCAGGTCAGAGCAGCAGTCAGCAGACTGCCCCCTGCTGTCAGAGAGGCCTTCCTGCAGCAGCTCAGAGCAGCAGTCAGCAGACTGCCCCCTGCTGTCAGAGAGGCCTTCCTGCAGCAGCTCAGAGCAGCAGACTCATCATATCGGGGAAAAACATGTGATGAACTGATGAAACTGTTTAGGTGAAGAACCACAATTGACAGACTTAGCTGCACAATATGTAGGCTAACACTCTGTCATGACATTAGAGGGAACAACAATGAATTCATATGATCTGTTGACATGTGACTCCTGTATGTATTGTAACTGTAATCAATTGTATTTTATTAATGTTATTTTGTTTGATCAATTCTTTATGCTTTGGCAATATTGTACTTGAGACATTCATGCCAATAAAGCGAATTTGAATTTGAGAGACTGAGGGAGAGAGAGGACCAGAGGGAGGGAGAGAGACTGAGGGAGAGAGAGAGACTGAGGGAGAGAGACTGAGGGAGAGGAGCAGAGGGAGAGAGGAGCAGAGGGAGGGAGAGAGACTGAGGGAGAGAGAGAGACTGAGGGAGAGAGACTGAGGGAGAGGAGCAGAGGGAGAGAGGAGCAGAGGGAGGGAGAGAGACTGATGGAGAGAGAGGAGAGGGAGAGGAGCAGAGGGAGGGAGAGTAGTCTCTTAAAACAAACTGTCTCATCTACATCCGGCGAATGCCGCTAAACAGTCTGTACGTTACACCCCCAGAACATGCACAAGGAAGTTGGGAAAAAACCTTCAGACTGGAAGGAAGTTCGACGGAATCCGACCAATCACGACACGTGTGTCCACGAAAAATGCGGCATATTGGATTCAGATTGGCCTAATGAGCGGAAGACCCGCCTTTCTTCTTCCCATTCCGGTTGGTGCATGCTTCTCCCCCACGAATTACAGACGGTATGGCGGAAGCATTTGAAAATTGCGGAAGCCAACTCGTCTGTTCTAAGAGACTAGAGGGAGAGAGACTGAGGGAGAGAGGAGGAGAGGGAGAGGAGCAGAGGGAGGGAGACTGAGGGAGAGAGGAGGAGAGGGAGAGGAGCAGAGGGAGGGAGAGAGACTGAGGGAGAGAGAGAGGAGAGGGAGGGAGAGAGACTGAGGGAGAGAGAGGAGAGGGAGGGAGAGAGACTGAGGGAGAGAGAGGAGAGGGAGGGAGAGAGACTGAGGGAGAGAGGAGGAGAGGGAGAGAGACTGATGGAGAGAGGAGCAGAGGGAGAGAGACTGAGGGAGAGAGAGAGAGGGAGAGAGACTGAGGGAGAGAGGAGGAGAGGGAGAGGAGCAGAGGGAGGGAGGGAGACTGAGGGCGAGAGACTGAGGGAGAGAGAGAGAGGGAGAGAGACTGAGGGAGAGAGGAGGAGAGGGAGAGGAGCAGAGGGAGGGAGGGAGACTGAGGGCGAGAGACTGAGGGAGAGAGAGAGAGGGAGAGAGACTGAGGGAGAGAGGAGGAGAGGGAGAGGAGCAGAGGGAGGGAGAGAGACTGAGGGAGAGAGGAGGAGAGGGAGAGGAGCAGAGGGAGACTGAGGGAGAGAGGAGAGGGAGAGGAGCAGAGGGAGGGAGAGAGACTGAGGGAGAGAGAGGAGAGGGAGAGGAGCAGAGGGAGACTGAGGGAGAGAGGAGAGGGAGAGAGGAGGAGAGGGAGAGAGACTGAGGGAGAGAGGAGGAGAGGTTGAGGAGCAGAGGGAGGGAGAGAGACTGAGGGAGAGAGGAGGAGAGGGAGAGAGACTGACGGCCCCTGCACACCAACATGGGCGGTGAGCGATGTACTCGCTATCGCCCTGTCAAGCCCTGCCCGCTGCTACAGCGTGGTTGGCTGCCCTTATGTATTTCCGTCTTCAATTGGTCGAATTCGAAATGGCCCCTCCTTCCCTCCCTGCTGTCTGTCGCTCGTCACCTTGCAAAGCATGCTGGGATACCTGGCGTCAGGACATCACAAACGACAAGACGAGAGGAGGGGCCAAAACCAAGAGAGGTTGAGGAGGAGAGGGAGAGAGAGAGAGAGAGAGAGGGGGAGAGACTGAGGGAGAGAGAGAGAGGGAGAGAGAGGTTGAGGAGGAGAGGGAGAGAGAGAGAGAGAGAGAGAGAGAGGGGGAGAGACTGAGGGAGAGAGAGAGGGAGACATTGTGCGAGCACCAATAAGACAGGCAAGGCCACACAGCAGCAGAGCTGCAGGCGAGGCCACACAGCAGCAGAGCTGCAGGCAAGGCCACACAGCAGCAGAGCTGCAGGCGAGGCCACACAGCAGCAGAGCTGTGAATGTGAGCTGCAGGAATCGGTTCCTAGTTTGTTTAAATGTCACTTATCAAAGTATCTGATTTGATGCAGAACAAACAATCAAGTCAACAGCTGCTGATGTGGACAAAGCAAACTTACCTACAAGCCCAAATCACAAGCTGCTAACTTAGACAAGACATCATGAAGTCAACATGCTAAACTAAACACCAGACATCAAACACATCATGATGCATCTATGTGACTTTTAGGTGAAGAAACAGTAGCCCCGTTTACATGGATTGTTTTCCTCAATCTGATTGAAATCAATCGGATTATACGAATCTGATTTGATCTGTATACAACAACGCTAAATAAAGCGATCCACGTTCAATCCGCGTATACATGGCCCCAGCTGAAACCGATTACAGACATGCACAAACGGTCTCTCCCACTACCTGCAGAGAAGAAGAGGTGCACTTCTGTCTACCACTTTTCCTGTTTACCTCTGGAAAAATGGATCTAGTGCTGCACGATTTGGGGGAAAGGTGCGATTAGCGATTATGGTGGACAATATTGCGATTCGCGATTGTGTTTGCGATATAATAAACAAATGGTATCTAGGGATGTGCCGGCATGAGTTTTTGACGGTATGATAACCTTGGACAAAAATACCACGGTTTCACGTAGCCTATCACAGAATAAAATACATGAAATATATTACCATTTAAAATATATTAAAACTAAATAAATAAAACAATTTGAAATAAAATTATCTTTAAAAAAACAAACATTTTGAGACATTTGCCTGTCCCAAACATGTAAAAAAGAAACACTAGAAAAATAGTAACTGTGTTACAGCACATAGAAGATGGCTCAGACTGCAAAGTTAGTTACATGTCTGTCAAGGAGGCCTGCAATAATACATCTCGTTTATTCTTTTTGTAGCGACAGATGGCCTTAAACGCCACACTCACGTGACGCTTCTTGAGAGTGAGACGAGGTAACGTGCATCTGCAGACTTTATCGAGGGACCATGAAGGCATCATGTGACAGACTAGTTAGCGTTAGAAACCTGGAGGTGCTGCTGCAAACAGCTGTGACAGTGTTTTCTCTGCTATCAACCTTGTTAATCTCGCTATATTCTTCATCACAGCGGGTCATTACCCACTGTGCACTTAATCGTGCACTAGTTCTGCATAAGCACCTGCAGCTCTCTCCTTATTTTACTGACGTTCTCGCTAATCACACGGCTGTTTACATGCGTTTCTGAACGGCTAGCTAGTTATTAGCATAGCTAGCTGTTAGCGATCATGGATGTTCTCTCCCTCTCTCTCGGTAAGATGTTATGTTTGTGAACCTTGCTGCGCATAACATTACTTATTTGCGGGAGTGCATGGGAGAAGTCTCCCGCTACGCTAGTGTTGATGCCCAGTGTGATGGCAGAGAAACGGGGACCGCCTTCCATTCCGAAACACCACCGTTCCGACACCCCCCCACTCAGAAACCCCCCTATTCCGAAACCCCCCCACTCCAAAATTGAAATTGATTTAACCCCCCCACTCCGAAACCCCCCCACTCCGAAATTGATTTTCAAGTCCATATTTCTCCGAGTTTCCTGCATTCCTGCAGCTTGAAATAAACGTTTCAACTCATTGTTTTTTTATTATATGTCACTGTCTTCATATAATTTCGCTATAGCACTAAACACGAGCCTGCTGCATTCAGATATAGGAACGTTGGATACATCCTAAAATCAGCTGTGGATCACAGACATGTTTGCACTCTGTGTTGTTCAGAATTGCGCGAGCCGCTGCTCAGGGACTGGGCACAGCTGTCCCGCTTGCTTTCTCCCCCACTCCGCAAAGAAATAGGCTACACCTTGACAATGCACACTCTAGTTAAGCGCGTATCGAGCCCGGAGCAGTGTTTTTATTTTTATTTTTTGGCACACAGACTTTCCACTCTGCTGGTCTAAATACCAGGTGTGGTCTTGCGCATTCCTGGCTCGCAGTTTTCTGCAGGTGCACAGAGATATCTCTACAATCACTAAACATTGTTCATTTATGTTGTCTTGCCATACAGTTTGTCAAGTTTGTCAAATGCGTAATCCGAGAGCACAAGGATCTGTTCCACAGCACCATATTCAACTGATTATTTATATCTCCTGACACGCCGACAGGATCTAAATCATAAATGATGTTTTCTACACATCTAAAGGTGAGCTGTTACACACGCCCACATTCATACCGTGAAAAGTGTTTGAATTTTTTTTATTGTAACTTTGAGTCAAATGCTCACAGTTGAATAAGGTTCATTGAGTCATATATTAGCAAGATGAGGATGTTCTTATTTGTGAATGCCAGTTGGGTTGAACTGATTTTGTTTTATGAAAATCTGAGGAAATTTCTTCCCCATTCCCGATGGTCTAGCGCCGCCTATGCATATTTTCAATAAAAAACAACGAGTTGCAGTGTTTGATGCAGGAAACTCGGAGAAATATGGACTTGAAAATCAATTTCGGAGTGGGGGGGTTTCGAAATGGAGGGGATGTCCCCATTCGGAATAGCGGTGCCTTTAAAAAAATCGGAAAACCCCTCCATTACGAAGAATGGAGGTCGATCTTCGGAGTGGGGGGGTTTCGAAAAGGCAGGGTGTAACCCAGAGAAACGTGTGTTTGCTGCGTCGCGTGTAACATTAGTTTAGAGGAGGCACACACTCAAAAAGACATGAACAAATAATAATAATCGCACACTTTTGCAGTTATGTAATCGCACGTGCTGTCATTTGCGGCTCTACGGTCTCAGCAGTTAATCATCCTCCAGAGATATTTGGCCAGGAGAAGAAGAAGAATGTACCGCTCTCAGGGTTTCTATTAAGAAGTTTGTCTCAACCACCGTCCAGTTCTTCTGCACTAGAGAGCGCATGCGCAGAATGAATAATCCACTCTATCAATCGAATCCACTCTATTCAGCCGTTTATATGCAGCATCAAGCTGATTATCAATCGGCGTAGACTACCTCTTTCAATACGATCGAAAATGTAAAACGATCCGGGTGAATCGGGTCGGCTAAGGTGGTTATATGAGACATTTTGAATCCGACTGACCTATCGATCCGATTATAAGTATAGTGCTGCTCTGTTTATTCTCAACAGAAAAACTCTGCGGCTCCGCCTACCTGCATCTCTCTCTCTCCCCCCCTCCCTCACGTGTCGGGGAGGGCGAGCTACGGCTGCATGTGAACGGGAATATTAGTGGATTATTAATTTAGTCGGAATATTGTCATTTTCCGAATATGGGAAAAAAGCGGAATATTGTGTGCATGTAAATGTAGTCAGTGTTGTAACCAGCAGGCAAGTGTGGCTGCCTGCCTCAGGCACAAAGAGAAGCAGCTTCTGCTTCCAGAAGACACTACCCACAACAACCAGCAGAGGGTGACAAAAGGAATACAAAACAGATCTGGCTCCAGCAAGTATGTATGTATGTAGGCTACGGTATGTATGTATGTATGTGTGTGTGTGTGTGTGTGTGTGTGTGTATGTGTGTGTGTGTGTGTGTGTGTGTGTGTGTGTGTGTGTGTGTGTGTGTGTGGTGTGTGTGTGTGTGTGTGTGTGCGTGTGTGCGTGCGCGTCTGTGTGTATGTATGTGTGTATGTGTGTTTATGTGTATGTGTGTATGTGTGTGTGTTCGCGTGTGTGTGTGTGTGTATGTGTGTTTGTGTGTGTATGTGTGTTTATGTGTATGTGTATGTGTGTGTGTGTGTGTGTGCTCGCGTGTGTATGTATGTGTGTGTGTGTGTGTGTGTGTGTGTGTGCTCTGCTTCTGCTTAGACTGACTCCTATAATCAAGTTGTGGAGGCAGGGTAGGTAGCGCTGTCTGTTAGTCACCATATGACCCCATGTCACTTTTGTGACCGATACACCCTACACACACACACACACACACACACACACACACACACACACACACACACACACACACACACACACCTCAACCCACGCACACAGACTCGGCATAACGCCACCTACTGGCAAACACAGAAAGTGGTTTATCTCTAGAACTATGTGTCGGATCAACTTCAAACTTTGTGAGGGCGCTTAAAGGATAATTTTGTTTTTTCCCCAACCTGGACCCTATTTTCCACACTGTATGTGTCTAAGGGACTTATCGTGACGTAATTTTTTAGATTGGTTGAGTACTCACCAAGCTAGCCTTGTTTACAGCTCGAGCATTATCGTCAAACAACTACCAGTGTAACCCAGTCGGGCAATTGCGCACCGTCATTCCACGGTTCATTCTCAGTAAAAAGAAAAAACTGACAGCTTGAATTTCAGGTCGCAATTTTTTCTCTCTGTAGTGATCTGACCTGGGACGTTTGAATGCAAGTAAATAAACAAACAGATAAATAAATAAATAAATAATTAGGCCAGCATTTATTTTTCAAAACGTGTAGCGACATCTGGCCACTGAAAGGGAATGGTGTCTATATGGGAGTTGGCTTTTAATTGAAGTTTTATGGTATTAACACATTGAGTGCCAAGGACGTCTGTGGACGTCCTAAAAAAAAGTAACGAGGAGTGCCAAGGACGTCTGTGGACGTCCTAAAATCATAATTCATATTATTCCATAATTCTGCTGTTTAAGGTCGTACCTAGCCAGTGAGCATGAATCCCTTCAAGGGATCACACGGCGCCACCTTAAACATCGTCACGGGAGCTGCGCCACCCACCTCAGATCCTTTACTTTGTACAGGAGACAGCGGAGAAAGCCGTGATCAAAGTGGAAACCGATGCATGCTTCAGCCAGAGCCGTATTGATTGCTCTGTCTGCAGCGGAGCGGACAGTTGGCTCGGCTGCATCCGTGCCCACAACTGAGCTCTTCTGCTTATATCTATCTTCTATCTATCTGTTTCTCCACATGATTCCCTGCCAGAAAGCCAGCACCCGAAGCCGAACGGCCAAGCCCTTTTCGTTCAGTCGCGTTTGGCACTTCCTTGTTGCGCGCTGGGATCTGTCCGGGGCAAAAACGAGTCTGTGAAACAAACTCTGTGCGTGTGGGGAGGAGCCCGCAGCTCGGGGGTGGAGGGGGGGGTGGAGGGGGGGGGGGGGGTGGGGGGAGCAGCCTGCACAGAAACCACACCACGCCACTACATCAGAAAACACCAGCCAGAGTCAGTGAATGTGCTCGAAATTAGAGTGCAAAAAGTATTCATAAAAGTCACTATATCTTGAAAAGTAAAAAAAAACGGCAGAAAACCCTTGAAAGTGCACTTCTTACAGAGGCTGTCATTTCATAATGGAACTGTCTAGAAACAAAATTTCTTCTTTGGAAGAAGCAGGAGTGTTCAATGTTTCATTAGAGTCCAGCCCTCTCAATATAGCTCTAATAGAAAAAATTATATAGCTGTTTTCAACTGAATGGAAGTGAATCTGGCACAGGCTCCAGACAATTTTACTGAAGCGCTGTGGCACTCAATGTGTTAACAGACTGACAGTTCATTTCTTCAATTTCATCATAACACATTTTGTCAGCCATCTTGTTTCAGAATAGGATTTGAATGAATAGATGTCACACATTGGTTTTCTATTTCAATAGAAACTGAATCAAACTAAATACACACTTACACTTCCTCAGGCCTGGTTTCAACCACCGCACTGCATCATGGTCCACACTGTGGGGGAGGGGGGTAAATAAAGTTAGACAGCATCATCTCTTTGATCATGAACAAATAACCTTCATAACCTTCCATAGGAGGGATTTTCCAGACGCCATCACTAATATCATCCATTCAACATCAAACAATATTCCTCAGCTTCTAGCAGCTCTGTTCACACTGACTTCATGAATCAGAGTCAATGTTCATGTTGGTGCAGACCTGAGTCACATGACCAGACTGAGTCTGTACACTAACACGAGTCACTCCACTCCTGTCAATAATGGCTGTAACCATAGTAACGTTTACTGCAGACCAATATGGCGGCTTCCTGTGCTTTTAGTTTACTGGACACTAGTAGCACCAGTAATCAGAGGCCTCAGTTCTCTATCAGATTTTAATAAACGTCCACTGACAGACAGCGGCGTGGTTTCTCTTCTCCCACCTCATGAACTTTAGACTTTAAAGAAAAACTACATTTGGCCTCAAGACACAGAACTGGAGGAGCAGCTGCAGTGTTGAGGAGACAGACTGATAGAAAATAACTGGAGGAGCAGCTGCAGTGTTGAGGAGACAGACTGATAGAGAATAACTGGAGGAGCAGCTGCAGTGTTGAGGAGACAGACTGATAGAAAATAACTGGTGGAGCAGCTGCAGTGTTAAGGAGACAGACTGATAGAAAATAACTGGAGGAGCAGCTGCAGTGTTGAGGAGACAGACTGATAGAAAATAACTGGAGGAGCAGCTGCAGTGTTGAGGAGACAGACTGATAGAAAATAACTGGTGGAGCAGCTGCAGTGTTGAGGAGACAGACTGATAGAAAATAACTGGAGGAGCAGCTGCAGTGTTGAGGAGACAGACTGATAGAAAATAACTGGAGGAGCAGCTGCAGTGTTGAGGAGACAGACTGATAGAAAATAACTGGAGGAGCAGCTGCAGTGTTGAGGAGACAGACTGATAGAGAATAACTGGTGGAGCAGCTGCAGTGTTGAGGAGACAGACTGATAGATAATAACTGGTGGAGCAGCTGCAGTGTTGAGGAGACAGACTGATAGATAATAACTAGGGGTGCACCGATCACGTTTTTTGCCACCGATCACCGATTGCCGATCACCTATGAGAAATATCTGCCCAACCGATCATCGACCGATCACCGATTACCGATTACCGATCACCGATATATATATATATACGCCCTGGGGTGTCCGTAAAAACACGAGGCAGGAGACAGATGGGAGTTCAACCGTTTAGTTGTCAGTTCTCTTCAGTACAGTACAGCAGTATAGGCTCTTTACAGCATTATGACAGGAATAGTAGGATTGTGTGTGGTCTGGAAAAAGGAGGCAATAAAATATACAAACAGGTCAGTAACCAAGCTTGCTGTTATATAGGCCAATTATAGTGATAATTAACAACTAATAATATATAAATGATAATTAGGTAAACTGTAAGTCAGTTACTCTTAAACACCAGTCTTGAACCATGACTAAAGCCAAAGAGCTCCCACTCATAGAACCGGGGTTATGCACAATAACCGTCATACATTGGGATCCACATCGAACGAACATCAAAACGACCCGCCCATCGAGGCCGAGTTACAGTGTTATAATTAGCAGCACTATGAGTGCGATCTACATAATGGTGACAGGGTTACATGACGGGAGAAACAACAGAATCACAAGCTACACACCAGCTAAACTCCATCTGAGTAGTGGCATTAATTAGCGCAACAGACAATCAAACGGCAAATGCACGCAACAAACGTTATTGCAATGATTGCAGGTAGATCGATCTAAAACCAAAAGGGAATGCAATACAGGAATATTAACATAATAATGACTTACTGGTTGGTCATATACGCACACATGGAAGAAGGGGATTAGAACATGTTCAACTGATGTTCAAAGAAAGGAAGAAAGTCCGTCTGAACGGAGCGCACATCCACATACTCAGCCGCACACTTTCGCTTCCTTCAAAGTGCCCGCGGGAACATCAATGCTTGCGTGGAAATTGTCTGTGTGTGCGCGTGCACTACCCCGACTACCACAGTACCACCGTGTCGATCTGGGACTTTAATACACACGGACTTAACAGCATGCAAATGCCTCGGTAGGCGGGAGGACTGGAGGTAACTTCTCTCTGCTGAGGCTGCTCTAATCACCAGCTGATTTGTGTGATTCAAAGACGCAAGGGGTGTGTTGACAGTCTGGTGCGGTGTGTGCATGGAGGTGAGTACACTGACGAAAGCAAAGCGTGTGCTTTGCAACACAATGATATAAACGTTAGAGCACAATATGAAAGTTAAACGATAGACATTGAAGACATGAAAATGGGCTGCCTCATGTTTCTCACGTGCAGCATGATCGGCTATGCGATCGGCAACATTAAAGCAATATCGGAAACAGCAGATCACATATTTGAGGTCCAAATCGGCCGATACAGATTGCGTGTCGATCGATCGGTGCACCCCTAATAATAACTGGTGGAGCAGCTGCAGTGTTGATGAGACAGACTGATAGAAAATAACTGGTGGAGCAGCTGCAGTGTTGAGGAGACAGACTGATAGAAAATAACTGGTGGAGCAGCTGCAGTGTTGAGGAGACAGACTGATAGAAAATAACTGGTGGAGCAGCTGCAGTGTTGAGGAGACAGACTGATAGATAATAACTGGAGGAGCAGCTGCAGTGTTGAGGAGACAGACTGATAGAAAATAACTGGTGGAGCAGCTGCAGTGTTGAGGAGACAGACTGATAGAAAATAACTGGTGGAGCAGCTGCAGTGTTGAGGAGACAGACTGATAGAAAATAACTGGTGGAGCAGCTGCAGTGTTGAGGAGACAGACTGATAGATAATAACTGGAGGAGCAGCTGCAGTGTTGAGGAGACAGACTGATAGAAAATAACTGGTGGAGCAGCTGCAGTGTTGATGAGAGACTCTTTAAATTAACCATCATAAAGTTAGGTAACGAGTAATGAGTGTGGAGCCTGACGTCATGTAACAAGAGGCCGTGTGTGTGTGTGTGTGTGTGTGTGTGTGTGTGTGTGTGTGTGTGTGTGTGTGTGTGTGTGTGTGTGTGTGTGTGTGTGTGTGTGTGTGCATGCGCCAGAGTCCTGCACCGGGTCGGGGTTCCGTGGGGCCCCGCCGGGTACCTGCAAAAAAACACGGGGTGCGGGTAAAAAATACACTTCTGTAAATTACCGGGTCGGGCCGCCGGTAAAAATGAACTAAATGCGGACGGGGTGCGGGTGGAACTAGAACGACCGCAACGCGGACTTATGCCTCCGCCATTAGTTCATTTTGGAGTCCAAATCGCCATTTGAGGCAAATTGGAAGAGATTCCGTCAAGGCGCTCCTGTGATGTTGCGTTACAGAGCTTTGAAATTGGGTGTGTGAGAGGTCACAGTGACCTTGAACTTTGACCACCAAAATATAATCAGTTCATCCTTGAGCCCAAGTCGATGTTTGAGACAAGTTTGATTAAATTCCGTCAAGGCATTCCTGAGATATCGCGTTAACAAGCTTGAAAATGGCGTTCGAGAGCTCACCTTGACCTTTGACCTTTGACCACCAAAATCTAATCAGATCATCCTTGAGTGTAAGTAGATGTTTGAGGCAAATTTGATGAAACTCCGTCAAGGCATTCGTGAGATATCGCGTTAACAAGCTGGAAAATGGCGTTTGAGAGGTCACAGTGACCTTGACCTTTGACCAGCAAAATGTAATCAGTTCATCCTTGAGTCCAAGTCGATGTTTGAGACAAGTTTGATTAAATTCCGTCAACGCATTCCTGAGATATCACGTTAACAAGCTTGAAAATGGCGTTTGAGAGGTCACAGTGACCTTGACCTTTGACTTTTGACCACCAAAATCGAATCAGTTGATCCTTGAGTCTAAGTAGATGTTTGAGACAAGTTTGATTAAATTCCGTCAACGCATTCCTGAGATATCACGTTAACAAGCTGGAAAATGGCGTTTGAGAGGTCACAGTGACCTTGACCTTTGACCTTTGACCACCAAAATCTAATCAGTTCATCCTTGAGTACACGTCGATGTTTGAGACAAGTTTGATTAAATTCCGTCAAGGCATTCCTGAGATATTGCGTTAACAAGCTTGAAAATGGCGTTCGAGAGGTCACAGTGACCTTGACCTTTGACCTTTGGCCACCAAAATCTAATCAGATCATCCTTGAGTCTAAGTCGATGTTTGAGGCAAATTTGATGAAATTCCGTCCAGGCGTTCCTCAGATATCGCGTTAACAAACATCATACGGACGGCCGTACGTCGTACGTACGGACAACCCGGATCCATAATGCTTCCGGCCTGGCTATCGCCGGCGGAGGCATAACAACAACAACGTATGAGCAATGTATGTTTTTCTGTTGCACTCAGACTGAGGCAGGGGGTGTGTCTGGCAGGGGGTGTGTCTGTCAGGGGGTGTGTCTGGCAGCTGGTCTGACTCTGAGATGCAGACAGAGGAAAGAGGAGAAAAGTTTCTGATGCACGTTTTCTGCTTTGTTTACATATCCGGCATCGTTTCAAGTATGCGCATACCGTGCATTGTGTGACGCTATGGACTGCACAACACATTCAAAACTCAGCTGCGGGGTCAAGGTGATTGATTGGAGACAATACAAGGCGGACAAATACTGTAGTAGGCTAACGTTAGCTTCCACTACAACCATACCCACTGGCTGTTTTCATCATAGCAACAGGCAACAACATGTCATCATACCGTGAAAGTGGAGAGGTTGAACGTTGTAAAAGTGGATTTACGTTCCTGCAACAGCGATCATAAAGGCAGTATGGATTATACCGGACATATTGGAAATAGCTGGTAAGTCACTTTGCTTGCTGTAGTGTCTGATAGCAGAGCTATCCAGCTGGTTAGTGAGCTAGCAGCTGCTAAAAGCTAATTAACGTACATCAGCTGAAAGACTGCTGTTCGCCTCTCGTGTGAAACGGTGGCAGTTTCGTTTGCACTGCAGATTAATGGTTATTATATATATGCGGTTCCGGGTCGGGGGGCGGGTCTCATGTCTGCGGGGCGGGGTGGATTGCGGTACTGATTGATCATATGTGCGGGTTCGCGGAGCGGGGTCGGTATTGCACGTCGCGGGGCCGGGCGGGGCCGGGTCTTGAAAATGTGCACATGTGTGTGCGTGTGTGTGAGTGTCTGCGGCTGTCCGCTCCACTTCTGGTTCACACTATTCAAAGCGACTGAATCCACTCTCAGATTCCGGATCAACAGCTGAACGTTTCAGTTTCATTCAAAATCTTCTCTCTCCATAACTGAACAGCATGAAGCTACAATGAGGATCCACAGCTGGATTTAGCCTCTCCTTCATAACTGAACTGTGTGAACTGAACAGCATGAAGCTACAATGAGGAGTCACAGCTGGATTTAGCCTCTCCTTCATAACTGAACTGTGTGAACTGAACAGCATGAAGCTACAATGAGGATCCACAGCTGGATTTAGCAGCAAATACATAGCTATTTCCTGACCAAACGAGAAGTTCTGGTTAGCCACAATATCAGACATCAGTGGCGGTCCCGCTCTTGATAAGAGCCTTTCTGAAAGCACAGTTTGCAGTCCCGCTGCTTATTACTGTGTTTTTTCAACCAGGAAAAATACATTTTCAACAGATTATCAGCTCTTATCATTAGCACAACCATATAGTAGCTCCCATTGGCTCCACAGAGCTATCTATGTTCCACTAGCGACAACAACAACGTTCATTCAAGCATTTGAGCATAATTGCAGCATCTTTTTATCAGTATGTCATATCGGCAGAAATTACATTTGTGATTATAAGGCGAAGCCATTATCGTCTGATAACGATGTTGTGCTGATATCATGGTGCAGTAGAGATGCACGAGCCACAGTTATAACTATGATTAATGTGGATGGGTGGCGAGCGGATGAGATGTTTGGAGCGGGGGAGTCTGGGGCAGCGCACAGGTCCTAGACCTGGTGAGACGAGGGAGGAGCCCGGTCGGGTGGCAACCTACAGAGCCCGGTCCCTCTACGTAACAGAGCCCTTCCCCCCCCGGTCCCGGCAGAGTAGTTCCGGAGCAGCGGATTGAGTGGCCCTGACCACGTGACCACCTTCGACCCTTCCTAGAGGGCTGACCGTGGGTAGCTACTGGGACGTAAGTTGGGGCTTGGCCAGCCCCAGCTGGGTCACCTGGGCGAGGGTGTATGATGTTGCGAGACCCGAAACATCCTATGACCCCAGGGTACATCACTGAGGATACGTCCCAGTTGCATCCATGGCTTCATTTTTCGTCAGGCACCTTTTTAGCCAGCCGTCTAGCCTGACATGATTGTGGGTCCTTCAAAACAAGCATGGGTGCAAAGCAGAATACGCCAGAAAAGAAAGAAAGGAAAGAAGGAAAAAAGAAAGAAAGAAAGAAAGAAAGAAAGAAAGAAAGAAAGAAAGGGGAATTGAAAACTAAGGCCATGTCCACACGCAGACAGAAGCTATCTTTTTTTTTTTTCGTTTCAGAAAAGTTTTCCATAAACATGGAATTGTTTCAAGAAATGTGTGTATCCACATGAAACCACTGAAACCGCTGTAGAATATATGCCAGGCCGGTAAGTGGCGCTGTAACGCTGCCACAAAGTACACCAAAAACAGAGAATAGACAATCTCGTCAATAATGGCATTCAACCACTAGGGGCGCACAGTCTATAATGTGTATCTCACTGCAGCTCACAAGCAGCTTAAACCCTTGGCTTTGCGGGGAGGTTTGCCATGTCGATGAATAAAATGATTAAACCTATACAGGCAAATGCAGAGCTGTTCAGCAGGGCTGATGGTCTCCCTGTAGCCTACAATATAGAACGTTAACTATCGGTGACGTTCCTGATATCATCCACTTCCATGATCTTTAGACATGTTGCAAACACATCCCAGCATATTGGCCGCTCCTGCACATCACAGCACAGGCTAAATGATGCAACATAAATATACATTATATAAACTCATGGCATAAATGTGTTTTTATTGAAAAAGTCGCGTCAAGTAAGCTAAAGTCTTGTTGGAGTGGACACGAGCGGACATCACAGATATCACAGTGCAACCGTGTGTTCCTCAAACCTCTCACTTCCCTATTCACGTTGTATTTGCGAGGGCTATATATAGGGCAAGCCGAGTATGTCGGTTACACTCAGGGTTTACATTTAATTTCATTTAATTTTGTCCAATATTAAAATATTCCAGAATTGCATGTTGTATTAAACATAAATATAATTTCTATCTAACACGTTAAGCCTGATTTTGTTTGTGTTATTGTAAAAATTTAGCCGCCGCTAAGCCTTCTGGGAAATATCCGATGAAGGGAGGGGAGGGGTGGATGGGAAGAGTCAGCTGTGTGGAGCCCTGAGGATGTTGTACACGCTGTTCTCCGTGTCCACTTGTTGCTGACGGTGGTAATAGAGGAGCATTATATTTTGCTGCAAGATCCCCAACAGGCTCAGTAGCTACTGCCATGATTGTTATTGTTGCTGGTGGAGAGAGGTGGGGCTATGGCGTCATCGTTTCAGGAAAGATGCGTATGGGTTGTAAACACGGAAATGCAAGGGTGGCGTCTTCAGATTTAATCACTCTGGGACCCGGTTTGAAAAATTAGCGTATACTCCCAGAACGTATAGTCCCAGAACGCGGTTCCATCTGGACGAAACGTCTATATGACAAAAAACTTTAGCGGATACACCTAAACTCGTCTCCGTGTGGACATGGCCTAAGACAAAAGGTCAGAAATGTGCTGTATGGGAGAAATTCTGTAAAGTTGTAAATGAGGATGAGTCACAACGGCGGTGAAGTGGTGTATGTTCTATCTAAACAGCCACAAGACGGGCACCTCTAACATGGCACATCAAGAACAATCAAGAACAAGCCAGCAAGACAACACCTTAAAGAGCATGGGGCAGGTTAGAGACCCCAATCAGTCAATGTGTAGGTGAATTATGGAGGAACTCGATTTTCACATTAAGACACTTACATATACACTACAGTGACTTCTGGGGTCGTTTTACTTTTTTAACTTTTATTTTGACATCTTGGATCCCAAAACTCTGACGTCACAGTGGGGAGTCGCCAGGCATGACCGTCTGTCCCTCTGTCTGTCCCTCTGTCTGTCGTCACTTAGGTCAGGGCTGTCAGTCACACTCTATGGATGCTAACGCCAGTTTTCAGGAGGAAGAGGAGGTAGCAAATGTTTATGCACATGCATACGATGGCCTCAGCCTAATTTTGACAGTGAAAGAGAGCAGGAACAGCCCAGCTACGAAACAATGGACCGCGGAGAGAGTTGAGAAAGCAAGCGAGGCGAGCGGAGGCGGGCCGAGGTGCGGACTGTAATTCGATACACACGCACGCACGCACACACACACACACACACACACACGCGCGCGCGCGCGCGCAAAAGTGACGTATGTGTCCAGCCATCTGGCCGAGTTAGAGCCGAAGTCCCGAACACAGTGAGAAAACCTCCCGAAGCTGCTGCTGCAGCGGGGTGCATATTGTCCGGCCAGCCGACCGAGAGGCATGCGAGCCGGGCACAGTTGGGGTGTGTGAGGTGGCTGGCTGTGGAGGTGGCGGTTTCTCCTCCTCCTTCTTTCTCCCGCACAGCAGAGCGGACCCCAGGCTGCAGACAGCCCGGCGCAGAGCAGAGCAGAGCAGAGCAGAGCAGAGCAGAGCAGAGCAGAGCAGCGGTGCTGTGCTGTGCTGCGGAGGAAGGAGCCGCAGCCTCCCCCTCCCTCGAGTGAAGAGTGACGAGAAAGAGAGCGTATCACACAGCGTAGACACACACACACACACACACACACACACACACACACACACCGAGAGAGCGAGAGAGAGAGAGAGAGAGAGAGAGAGAGAGAGAGAGAGATAGAGCGTGTCACAGCGCAGACAAGCACAGTGGGAGGGGAGAGGGAGACACGCACGCGGGAGCCACTCCCCACTGTGACGTAGCAGGCTTTTTCTTGTCAGATTAAAAGTCTTTATTTCCTTCTGAAAAAGGAAGGTGTTTTTCTCCATATTTTTTTTCAAACTTTTTTTTTTTTTTTTTTAATGATGCATTAACTTTTCAAATGGACATAGGGACAAGGTTAAGTATACATTTAGCAAAGGAATTACCCTGCTCCATGCTCTTTAAAGGATAATTTTGTTTTTTTTCAACCCGGACCCTATTTTCCACACTGTATGTGTCTAAGGGACTCATCGTGACATCATTTTTGGCCGGTGTGCGCATGCGCCAACGGCCCTACATCTCCACTTGTCCAGACGATCTAGGCGCCGACTGAGGCGCCGATTTGCATGCTGATCCTGGTCTGTCCTAACCTGACTCCGCCAGATGGGGGCGGTATTGTTCACAAATGTGAACCAACCTACATCCATCTGGCAGCGTCAGGTTAGGTCTGTCCTGCTGTTGCTCCCCCTCCGTTTTCTGGTCTGCTCACTGGTCATCACCGCTGTACTCCTGCTTAATTGCATATTGCGGGCGGACCAGCGTTCTTCTTCCAGCGTTTACTTTCTGTCTGCTCCTTGTGTTTGAAGCACCTTCACTTGGCTATCCTGCATCTCTTTCTACAGTCTGTGATCACACTCAGTGGGTCAGACAGACAGCAGTTTATCTTGCCTGCATGAAAGACACCACTGTGTGTTTTATGTTTCAGAGTGTCTATTTGTACCGGCTGTAAATATCTTCTGCCGTGTTGTGGGGCTATTCGTATCCCCTATTTACAAGCACAGCAGAGCGGAGGAGGCTCGGAGCTGCCTGCGAGTCAGGGGGAGGGCAGTACAGCGAGGCAGGGCAGTACATGCTATATACACGCGCAATACATCCATGTAGGCTATCTGGAGTTAATCTTTTATTTAAATTACCTTATTTTGTGAGACAAAGACGCATAGTCAATACGCACAGCTGTCTGTCTGTCTGTCTGTCTCTCTCTTAACGTTACTGCTGGCTGTGCACGCAACTAGGTTTGCATGAAATAAATTGCGTTTTGTTCTTTAACACATTGAGTGCCAGCGACGCCATATGGCGTCAAGAGAAATTTACCGTAGACTGCCAGCGACGCCAAATGGCGTCAATAACTCCAAATTCATATTTTGACGGGGGAATGTCGATCTAAGCCTCTTACATCGCCTCTTACAATATGGGAGCTGTTGAATGTGTCTAGCCTATTTTACAGAACCCTTAAGGCTGAATTATGCTCACCCTGCCGTGAAGGGCGCGTGGGTGGAGCGAGCGGCGGGCGCGTCATATGATGTAAATTTGTTGGGCGTGGTTAAGCGCTAGCTCCAGCGGCCGCTCGCGTTGTGCCTGACTTTTTTTCTAACAGCGCAAGCTTCTCTCCAAACATGGCCGCATTTAAACCATTGAGCCCTGAACACTGAGCTGTGTTTTCGCCACATTTCTTGACCCATGTGGTAGGCTATAAACTTAGATTTGCAACTGTTCGTTTTTAGTCATTTCACCAAGTAAATGTGTTGTGTTGAGAGCATTATTGAGAGAGATTAAAAGCAGCACAGAGTAGTAGGCTATCAGGGCTGAGTAGTAAAAACGGCTTTCAGTAAAAACAAGTTTGGTGAGTCCTTCATGTGCTGATGTGCGGTCGTTTGAGAGTGAAAGCGCACTCAGTACTGCACAGCGTTTCATTGCGACTTTTCACGGGCTGTTTTCACAATTGTACAATGCACACAATACATGCTGATCACTTTCTGAGTATAATGGCATCTGCCC
This sequence comes from Poromitra crassiceps, assembly GCF_964638095.1. NCBI lineage: Eukaryota > Metazoa > Chordata > Actinopteri > Beryciformes > Melamphaidae > Poromitra > Poromitra crassiceps. The sequence continues at coordinate 24,251,694 of NC_139645.1, forward strand.
CAGCGCGAGGTCTGCACGGTGACTCACGGAGACTCGCGGGGCCCCACCCCCACGGAGCTTTGCTCGAGCATAAGAGCACCTTTAGGTGGCGACAGTGCCCTCCCGATTAGACAGAGGCCAGGAGAAAAGAGAGAAGAAGTCATAAGGAAACAGAAATCGCCATTGATATGCTTGAAGCATAACGTTACTTGGCTGTGCCTGTGAAAAGCAGTCATCTGCTGCCACGGTTGAGCCCCATCCGTGTCCGCTGCTATGGTCCATCCATATGATTTAGTTGCCGACACGGCGACAGCGGCGTCTTTCTGAGGGGTTACATTGTTCTCGGCTGGGAGCCGAGGACACGCTGTGAAGGAGCGGGGGATGCAGGCAGCGGACTTTTCAGTTCAGAGCAAACAGAGCAAACCGCAGAGCAGAGACACTCGACTCCTCCCACCACGGAGGAGGGGGAGGAGGGGGGTGGGCACGCAGGGCACTAACAGCATACAACCATTGACACACACACACCCAGGCAGCAAGCAGCAGGCTCGAACTCAAAGCAGAATTCATTCTGTCGCCTTTCTAACATAAAGAGGTGATTATCTCAAAAACTAATTTCAGCATGCTCTTTTCGGTCGAAAACACTCTTTTTCAGAGGGGTGTATTTCCAAAATGGAACGGTTTATAAACACAGTTTTTTTTTTAAATGAAACAGAAGGGTTCAAAGTTTCATTGAGGCTATTGGTTGTCCATATAAGAGGAACACAAAAAATGATATGGCTATATTAAAATGCATTGCGGCCTATGTGGCACAGTACAGCACCTTTTGCCCAAGGGCCGTGGCACTCAAAGTGTTAAACTGTGCTGACTCCACTCTCCTCCGCTCCGTTCCTCTCTCTTGTCATCAAGGCTCACTGACAAAAACAAACGCTCACTATATACTAGGGGTGTAACGGTATACAAAAATCACGGTTCGGTACGTACCTCGGTTTTGACGCCACGGTTCGGTACATTTTCGGTAGCTTCAAGCATATTCCGTTCCCGAGATACGGCCAAAAAACGGCCAAAAACACAATTTTTTTGATGGGCTCCAAATTACACCAAAATTAAACCGAAGCATCTATGCCATGAGAGGGATCCAGGCACAAAGTTTCATGCAGTTTCATCCATTTTCCTAGGAGTTATGATCATCTGATGTTGCCGACAACAGATCATACTAACCCAACAACAGATGCTCATAACTCCTAGGAAAATGGATGAAACTGCATGAAACTAGGTGCGTGAATTCATCTCATGATGATGATGCTTCGGTTTAAGTTTGGTGTAATTTGGAGCCAAAAATAATAATAAAATGTTAGCGTTTTTTTAACCCATAGATATATATAAAGCTGAGCTGCCTGTGGCAAGATGGCCGCCATGCGACGACGTCGCTCTCCATTGGCCGGCAGCGCGGGTAAGCTATCTAGCCTTTATATATATCTATGTGTCTACTAACGTTACATCCATGCGTGTTTACTGGGGAACAAGCTTCCGGTCCGCCACCTAATATGTCCGTGTAGGAACTTAGATTGTTCAGCTGTGTACTTCGGTACACAGCTGTACCGGACCGGACGTCCTGTACCGAAAAATGTCGGTATGATTACGTGTACCTTTACACCCCTACTATATACCTATACTTTGCTTTTGAGATCTGCTTTTCTCTCCCTCTCTGCTTCCCCCCCTCTTTACACATCCTCTGCACGCTACACTTGCTAAGATTGAGGGAACCATCAGTGATTCTTCGGGATTAAGGTTTGAATGAAACAGATTAGGTTTTGTAAACTATGAGCGGGAAGCGCCCGTCTAGCGGGGTAAATGTGCCAGAAAACCACAAAATAAACAATGACGCTGATAAGAATACAATGATATAGGGATATATGATTCAGTTTCAGTTGTTCTAGCCTCATAGTCTCGCAGCCTATATGGGTGACTAAAGTTTATTTATCCACCTTTTTTTATATAACAGCACAATGTGAGAAAACTGCCTCAGAAATTAGTTTATCCACTTTGTTGACCAGTGACCACTACAGCACTGCTCCACAGAAAATAAAGAGCTGCATGACGTTTATAATTGACAAACGGTGGGTTCATTTAACACAAGCCAAGTAATGTTAAACTTCCTTTTTAGGCTACATTTTCCCCTCCAGATAACATCCAATTCCGCAATCATCCTATGACAAACATGATATGTGCACGCTTTACCACACCGGCCATATGCTAGGTTTCGACCTAGCCTTGTTTCAAATTGGTTGAGTACTCACGAGATAGCCTTGTTTACAGCTCGTCAAACAACTACCAGTGTAACCCAGTCGGGCAATTGCGCACCGTCATTCCACGTTCGCTAAAACTGCTTGTTATGCCGCTGGGAGACTCAAACTGTCATTATAGTGTCTGGCAACATGGGAATGACTCTATACATGAATATTATTCTCCGGACAGAGAAAATAAGCATGAACAGGCGAGGAGAGAGAGGAGCAGGCAGAGTATATACCCTCCTCTTCAATGCTGGAGACCAGGGTTCGATTCCCAGCATGTAAGTCTACATTTCAACCGTAAGTCACATTTAATATTATTTAAGCCTGCCTAACCCAAACCATTTCTCTAACCTTTAACCCAGTTGCTTTAGGTGCCTAAACATAACCGTAACACAAGTTGTTGCTACGTTGTCGTGGTTTTGAAGAATGAGGAAAAAGGGGTCCTGACCAAACATCAGTTTTTCACAAGTTGGCACAGCCTTCTAGCAGACGTTAACTTCTCCATACCTGAGAGAGTCCAGTCTCCAGTGTTGATCCTCCAGTCCAGCAGAGAGCAGCTTCACTCCTGAGGCTCCTGGATGATTGTAGCTCAGGTCCAGCTCTCTCAGATGAGAGGGGTTGGAGCTCAGAGCTGAGGCCAGAGAAGCACAGCCTTCCTCTGTGAGCTGACAGCCTGACAACCTGCACACACACACACACACACACACACACACACACTAAAGCAGTGGTTCTCAACTGGTCTAGCCTCACTAACCAAATTTTTTTTTTTAGTCATTTTCAGAATTGATCCTAAATTGTAGGGTAATTTAGCCGTCTTCACAACAAGCTAGCATGGCATGTTGGTACCAATGGATGCATTAGGTCTTCTAGTTTCATATGGTACTAGTATCTTCACTCTCGCTTTAAAATGGGCCTGCTAGCATCTGAAAGATAGTAATGTTGGCCGCCGATGCCAGCATCCTCAATAAGTAGACAAACGTTTTTCTCATGCACACATCTGCAACCTACTCAAAACGGCCCCGTGACCCACCAGTTGAGAAACACTGCTCTAAAGCACGATTGCTTATGGTGTAACAAAGTTCAGCTCTTTGCATGGCAGCCAGCTGGCAGCTGAAAGGCATTCAGCTGAGAGCACCAACTGAAGCTCACTGCCACTGTAAATATTAATTTGAGTGTGAACCACGAAAAGAAATGCAATGTAACTGCCGACCAGTTGCTGCTGTATTGTCTTCCAGGAGGATCTGTTGTTGAATGTGTTCACCAACGTGTTCAATGTGAGTTTTCAGGAGGTTTTCTCCTCATTCAAACTCTACAAACTGCTCCACCTGCATCTGGTCCTGCTCACTACTTTATATTCTTGTCTTCAAGGCAGTCAGGTATTGGATACCCTCAATGTTACAACTAAGGGGAGTATTGTGGCAGTAAAGATGTGTTTGACATTAAATTGGACTCTTTCAACTTTTATTCAGTAGCAACATTAACCACTGAAACCTACAGAAATAGTGATTTTGCATAGTTATGAAACTCAACATCGCCTGATATGAACATTTTTGTAATAACATATTCAGCTTCTTCACTCAACACTAATAGTTTGTAATTGTTTATTTTGAGCCTAAACCTAACCCTCTAAAAAAAGAGATCATAGCTCTCAGTGGAAGCTCTTAAAACCAGCTACATGTTGGATATTCCCATTAATAAACTGCTCTGAAATCACTTATTATATGTGACCTCCTCGGACAAAATCAGTCACATGTAGCACAGGCCCGCTGTTTGTGTAGAAACGTGATTTTATAAGAAAATGCTGATTTTGGCTGTTTTGGGGTTTCAGAAGATTTTAGTCAAATAAACCATTGGTTTTCATTCTCTGTAGCGATTATTGTGAAATTCAAATGCAGCTCATAAAGTTAGGGTGACAAGCATAACTAGCTTACTTTGTCAAACTTTGAGGCCGTTTTTCTCAAAACAGTTTGGAAACAGTCAAGACAAAGGGCTGCATCTCACTCAATATTTGGAGAACAAAGATCATTTTGATAATTGACATCACCGGAAAGCAGACATTCTCCTCTTTCCAACAGTGTATACAACTCAAAATGTGTTTCGGGGTCAATGTGACTGATTTCATCAGAGCAGGTCACATTATTACAAAAAACTGTCTCCAATATTTGTGTTTTCATTCAGTTCTGCACTCAGTTTAACAGAATCTTACAAGTCCTTTGCGTCAGATTTCACCAACAGATGCAGTGTGGAGAGAAAGAATGAAATGTTTTCTCAGCAGGAGAGAAAGTATAGCTGCATTTTGGTTTCAAAAATTACATCAGCAGGAAAATGAGAGTTCAGGTATTTTCATACGAATGTAGAGTAGACTTTAAATGGTCTGTTAAACAGTAATGGTGATCCTGACCTGAGACTCTCCAGTCTACAGTGTGGACTCCTCAGTCCAGAAGAGAGAAGCTTCACTCCTGAATCTTGGAAGTCATTGTTAGTCAGGTCCAGCTCTTTCAGACTAGATGACTGGGAGATGAGAACTGAGGCCAGAGCTTCACAGCTTCTCCATGACAGCTGACAGACACTCAGCCTGAAGCACAAGAAGACATGCTATTGTTATATTGTGTCATTATTGTATTATTTCTACTGACAGACTGTGTTGATGAGGCTTACTGACCCTTATGTAATGTCATCATTGTATGATTTCTACTGACAGACTGTACTGTTGAGGCCCTGGTCTAAAGCAGGTCCCCTCTAACACTGACAGGAAAACTGGTTTGATTTCCACACATGGTGCTATAAGGTGATTGGATCAATAAATCCTCCAAAATGGCACGTGATTTGTTATGCTGCACAATGAGCCATGAAAAAATAAAAAAGTGGATATAAATTAGGAAACACTTTAAAAACAAATGGATAGTAAATCTGCAGCCTCAGTAGCTCAGGAAGGCTTTCCACAGTCTCAGCTCACAGGGAACTAATTATCTCCACAGTGTAATTCAGGACCAAAACTAGCCTGCTTTAAATGTGTTCAGTGACATTTTAATATGAATTCTATAACTAGTAACCAGAGGACTGATGTTAAAACTGGGTAGATGATGATGTCACCTTCCCACTGTTTAACATCTAGCTGCTGTATTTTCAACTAGCTTCACTGGTGTGAAGCTGTATCAATAAAAGTCAAATCATCAAGTAAAACCTTCGGGACAACCTTTGCAGATTCAGGAATCCTGTTTTGAGAGAATGGACCTCAGTTTGGGAAATGTGTTGAATCAACTGAGAAAAACTGTAAACTGACTTTACCTGAGAGTCTCCAGTCTGCATTCTGGACTGTCCAGTCCAACAGAGATCAGGTTCCATCCTGAATCTTGCAGGTCATTGTAACTCAAGTCCAGCTCTCTCAGATGGGAGGAGATGGACTTCAGAGCTGAGGTCAGAACTTCACAGTCAGTCTCTAACAAGCTGCAACCACTCAATCTGAATAAAGAATAAAGCAATAAAATACAATATTCCATTAAAGCTTAAACCAATCCAGTGTCTTATAATCCAATGGACTTCAGCATGTTGTCAGTGTGGATCAGCATCATGTCAGCCTTATATAGTCTTTCCATCTGAAACCAGACAGACTGTCACTCCTCTGTTTCAGGATTGGCCCATTTTCCTTGAAAACTTCCTGTAACAGACCAGATGAATACATCTAAATGCCAAGTAGTTTAAAATAAATAAATAAATATGTAGTTATGGTCCAGAATCCACTTTTTGGGGGACACAATTTTCAGATGGCAGTTTATCTGGAAAAGTTGTAATACAAGCAGAATTTGAATTGGATGGGGAAATTAACCCTGACTGGACCCTAACTTAACACATTCACTGCCAGCCGTTTTTTTTCTTCTGTAGGTAGCTTCTGCCAGAGGTTTTTTTTGAGGATTCTGGCTCATCTTTCAAGACCTGAGGATTCTTTTCTGCTAAGATTTTGTGAACACAAAATATCTAAAAAGAACTACGTAATAGAATGTGTGCTTTCTCTGTCTAAAAGAGTTAGTTTGTAGAGTTAGTAGTTATGTAGGCATTAGCACTTGAATACAGCATGGTTTCAGCGTCTGAAAATTTAAGCTGAGATAAATAGCTTTTTGTGAAATTCGATAGAACAGTCACTTTAACCATTCATTTTTGGCATCAGTAAGACGTCAGACATCTAAACAATAGTTTTGAACAGTAATTTCCTCCATAACAGCAGGAAACACCCCTCTCCTTCAAACTCCTCCCTCCGTGTGTGTCTTCTTGGCTGCAGCGGGCGTGTCACAAGCTCGTTTCTGTTGCTGCTGCTGCTGTGCCTGTCCGCTGGCGGCCGCTGGGCAAGTCTGGATGGGCTCGCTCGTTTCTTGCGGTTTCGGTTGAGAGCTTTGATGAAGCTTTTGCGATTCTGGTCTTATTTATGCTGCGTGTTTCTAAGTGTGTTCCACCCGTAATCTATTATGCAAATTTGCAATCCCTCACCGCCAGCAATCAGCGCGAAAGCGAAAGCGTTTTCGCCAATCCATTCTACAGTATGAGAATGGTTTCATCGCGCGTTCCCCTGCAGTTTTGGGTCTGCTTTTTCTAGTTTGGAGAGCACTGTCGCCACTTAGTGGGTCGGTGGAATGGGTTGTACACGTTCGGTGGCTCCAATAATTTTATAGGAGACGTGGGGGGCGTTGATCCACGTCCCACCGTCAATTTTTTTTTTTTTTTTTTAAGACGAGATATCTCGTCATTGGCAGTCAACCGTTGGATTTTGTAAGCCGAGATATCTCGTCAATGGCAGTGAACGTGTTAACCTGAACCCTCCAATGGACCTATCGATAAGTCCCGCCGCGAACGCAGACGAGCCAATCACAGGGCGTGCAGCTCTACAATACACTCGGACATTCTCAGCTTGGAGTTCTATAGAGAAGCACTAGAAAACGCGAGTTTCCTCTGGTTTTATACATTTATAAGTTGAAAAAATGGTCAAACGATGTGCATGGGGGTAAATTGACCATTACGAGGTATCCTGGGAGGCCAGGCAATTGATAATATTAAACTAGTAAACGTAGATCCACTCACATCCACAATGATGCTGCTGTTTTGGACGTTAAATCTGCATCGTGGTGACAGCGAGATGAGTCTTCTCCTTCATTTGCCTTCCGTGAAAGTATCATGAAATCATCATGGTATTCAGAAAGTCAGCAAAAGAAAATGCTGAATTATGCGAGTTTCCAGTCATTACGTTATGCACGTAATGCCGGAGTTGGTTGAAGAGGAGGGGCATTGATTGATGTGATTAAAACATCACCAGACACCAGTCAAACCCTAAAACGAGGGAATTAATCTCGTTCCCCAAATAAATGTGAGGTAGTCTAAAGAGAAAACATGATGGAAAAAGTGGTCTGCTGTAGGCTATGCCTCTCCTGATCTGCTACACCCATGCGTGCGTGCTGTTGTCTTGCTATGAAAAACATCGGCACTATATTAATTTAACGTTTGTTGATTATACAGAGGTAGGCCTACATAAAACAGATTGCCAGGCGCCACTCTTCAATTCGGCATATATATAATCCACGGAGAGGTTACTCAAGTGAATAAAATGTAAATTCTGGATGTCAGTCGCCTGTTATCCCCACTGGTTATCTCGCTGTCTTCCTTCGTTAAAAGTGCATGTTTGGTTTGATTCGCTAAAGCCATTTCCATGCACTTATCTCATTTATTTTTATCGATAGCTTTAAATGTTGTACATCGCCCTCCATGGCATAGTGAAGTACTTTATGATGGCTTCTAGACAATATCAGGCCTCAAAAAGTTGTGAAGAGCGTCTTGGGATATAACTTTGACAGTGACGGCTGCCATTTATTCTAGTCAGTCTGCCTTGTGTTTGTCTGAGTGAGGACGGGGGGTGGGGCTTAGCGATAGGTCAATTGTCTATTCACCTTATTCTTTGCCCACACATGGACGCTTCCGCATTACGTCATTCCGTAATAGTATTTCCGTTTTGACTTGCCAAAAACTCCGCAGGCAAGATGGCTGTGCACACTCCGCATCTAAACTGGCAGAATTACTCCGCCATAAACTAACATATCTTGGCCAATACGTATGTAACATGCAAAATAAAACAACCCGTAATATCTTAATTTTATGTAGAATGCAGAGGATATGTAACTGTTTAGTTAAACTTGCATTCCAGGAATATTGTGCTCTTAAGATGACGTTAGTGGAGTCGAGGCTGTTGCGTCCTGAAACCCACTAGCGTAACCTATGTGCGATTCGAAATAACGCATCCGAGATAGAAACGTTATAAACCACGTTATAAACAACAAACTAACGCTGGTGATCCGTATGGAAACAGTGTTACTCGAAATGGTTAAAAGTTATTATCAATTTGGTCATTCAGTGGCATTTTACTGCCATATAACATAACTAACTAGTGGCTAACCACAGAAGCCACAGAAGGCAACTAGCGCTGAACCGGAAGAACAAATACGTTTGCGTTGAACGCGGAAGAGAGAAAAAGTGGGCGTGGTGAATAAGGTGAATACGGAAGCAACAGATTAGAGCAAATCAAATATTTCAGGGTTTTATCAAATCTAGGAAGTGAGTTAAAATGGAAATCCGAATGGGCTGGGGATATATATATATATATTAGTCATGGCCTTAGAAATAGTAGGGGGGTTATGATTTTGTTTAAGAAGGAACTGCAACAACACAAGGGTCGCAGGTTCACGCCCCCATGCTACCTCCGGCTTGGTCGGGCATCCATACAGGCACAATTTGCTGTGTTTGCAGGTGGGAAGCCGGATTATGGGTGTGTCCTGGTCACTGCTCTAGCGCCTCCTCTGGTCGGTTGGGGCACCTGTTCGGGGCGGAAGGAAACTGGTGGCAATAGCATGATCCTCCCACGTGCTACGTAGTTCCCCGCTGTCAGGTGAAAATAAGTGGCTGGCAACTGCGCATGTGTCAGAGGAAGCATGGTGCTAGTCTACAGCCCTCCCCAGATCGGCAGAGGTTGGAGCACCGACTGGGGCAGCAGGGGGAAATTGACCAATTAAAACTGGGGAGAAAATGGGGGGGGAAAAAGAAGGAACTGCAACACACAGTCCACGCTGTCCAAACTGATGAGAATGGAAGAGGGAGATCTATGCTAGATGTTACAATAGATAACTTATGTTCAAAGCAGACTAGCTGGGGAGCTATCTCACCAGATGAATCAGTTTTAGGTGCAAGGCACAGGAGTTTCCATAGAGCATGAGAGAAAGAGCCAGCACTCAAAAATGTCCTTTGAAGTTTTATTCCTGTATGTATCACAACGTACGCGTTTCAGCAAACAGCCTTCGTCAGCATTGTGCTGTGTAAGGCGGAAAAGGGCGTATAAATACAGCCAGACAGGAAGTACATTCAATTAGTGCAGAAAAAAATGTATTCAAAAAGTGCCTAATGCATCGATGAGATATAATAAAATACAACCCAGCATAGTACATAAGCATTGATATGTAGAGTACAAGAATAGAAAAAGTAATATAATCATGGACAACCTCCATCCAGAACATAATCACTCCACATGTACAGAACCAGGCAAGACCATCACTTTAGAAGCACAGATGACAGCCTAGAACAACAGACCTGTTGGGCCCTATTCTCCCACAGGCCTTCGGCGCTAAAACGGGCCTTAAACGCAAAAAAAACGTGCCTTGCGCCTGTTTTGGGACGATATCAATATGGCTTTACGCTGCCAAATGCGCTTTAGGCCGAATGGGCGTGGCGCAGTCCCAGAATGGGCCAAAGTGGGCGTGTCGGCGCTAACTACCGGCCTACTGATATCTTCGCACCTGGCCTACATTTAGCGCTTTGCGCCTTTGAAAAGCAGGCCTATTCTGTGCCTTCACTGCCTCTTCTCTGTCACCCTTCTCTCTCTCTCTCTCTGAGTTCCCAGCATGCATTGTGTTTCTCCATTTCGCTACTAAATAGCAACCAAATGAGCCAAAATAGATATAAAAGGTAGTTCTAAATTAATGTGTAATGGTAACACAGCCTGCCATTGTCAACATTTCAATATTGGACCAAATAAAACATCGAAATGAAAACACCACCCTATGTGAAACATATATGTCCTCCTGGGCCTATATATACCCCTTGTCGAGTTAACGTGATTTAGAGAAGTAACAGCGAACGCGTTCCCCGCTTCTACTGGCATCTGCTATACTGTGATGTCTGCTCCAATAACTTAGCCCCATTTCACATTTAGTTTTACAATAAAAACACATTTATGCAATGACTTTACATAATGTAGGGTATATTTATGTGCATCATCCTTCCTGCAGCAGGCGAGAGAAAATGATATCTTTCTGGACAAACTTTCACCAATCTAATAGGCTATATTTTTCTAGCTGATGCATTTGGAACATTCTTTTCACTTTGATCTTGCTATAGTGTAGCGTATTTACATGCTTGCAGTATTTCAACTGCAGTTAGATTGGTTTGAGAAGCATAATAATATGGAATAATAGCCTATAATGGAGACAGCAGACTGGATGAAGGGAGGGGGGGGGGGGGCAGAGCGCCTGGCTTTCGTCAGGTTTTGCGGGACCAGTGGAATTGGAGCTAAAAAGGCAAGCGTGCGATTCGTTTATTGCACTTATCCAATGAGCATGACGGTGCATAATTTTACGCTTAAAAGGCGTGGTTGTAATGCTTTGGGCTGCGTCTAGCGCCAGCACGACGATATCAAGTGCGCCTGTCCACGCCCACTGCTTTGCGCTGCGGCTGGCGCTCGGCCTAGAAACTGCGCCGATGCAACGATAGGGACCGTTGTCTTCAAAGTGACAGCAGGAGAGAGATAAAACAAGGACTGGATTTTACATGTATACATTTAAAATAATAAAATAATCAGTCAAGGAAATAGTACTGTTGTCTTCAAAGTGACAGACAGGAAGGAGAAAGCCATGACTGGCACACATGCATAGATTTAAGATACACAGTGAAAATTCAAATAGTGAAAATTCAATTACGAAAATTATACAATGTGAGAAATACTTTTAAAGAATGCAGCCCAACAGTAATTCTTCATTGAGCCTTTTCGGGTGTTCTGACTGGAGTGTGTGGATCCAAAAAGCCTCTCTTTGTAATAAGGCTCGGTCCCTATCGCCACCTCTTTTTAAGGGGTTGACCACCTCTATTCCCTGAAACCTGAGTGTACACACATCATGGCCCATGGAATTAAAATGTCTAGCCACAGATGACTTTTCATCTCTGTTTCTAATGTTACTTTTGTGCTCAGAATGTGTTCTGGATGGAGGTTGTCCATGATTATATTATTTTTTCTATTCTTGTACTACTCTACATATCAATGCTTATGTACTATGCTGGGTTGTATTTTATTATATCTCATCGATGCATAAGGCACTTTTTGAATAAAAAAATGTCTGCCCTAATTGAATGTACTTCCTGTCTGGCTGTATTTATACGCCCTTTTCCGCCTTACACAGCACAACGCTGACGAAGGCTGTTTGCTGAAACGCGTACGTTGTGATACATACAGTACAGGAATAAAACTTCAAATGACATTTTTGAGTGCTGGCTCTTTCTCTCATGCACAATAGATAACTTACACATCAATATAATCAATATATGCTCCAAATGAAGATAATCCAATCTTTTAGAGGAAATCCATCAGTGTTGGGCAAGTTACTCTGGAAAAGTAATTAGTTACTGATTACTAATTACTCCTTAAAAAAGTAATAAAAGTGACTTTACTGATTACTTTTTCAAAAAGTAACTAAGTACGTTACTAGTTACGTTACTAGTTACTTTTTTTTTTTTTACCCCAAATACCTTACACTTAAGTTGTTACATGTCTAGCATGTCACTGTATTAATTATTTTCGCTTTGGTATTATATAGGCTAGTATGTTCAAAGAAACGCCAAAGGCATTTTACTTTGAAATTCGGTTAGAAAGAACAGGAAGTGGTGTGTTAAGACTGGCTAGCTTCACACTGGAAAAGACGTGAAATGATAGTCAGTCAGACAGTCAGACAGATAACGTGAGTTTAAGAAAGATGTTGTTACTGTCGGAGTGGCAATAAAACAACACACCCTCAATGCAAACTTTTCAAGCTTCGTTGCTGAAAGAAAAGTGATGATCTGTCAACATTCACTGGGCCGTCTGACTACGGTCAGAAGGCTTTGACGAGAAGGTTAGGAAGTAACAAAGTGTACAACACTTACTCAAAGTGTATCTGTTAATCCAGTGAACTGTTACACCACCCAAGTCTACCTCACGCGGCGTCGCCTTTAATTTAGCCTCCATCCCTATCCTCCATCCTCGCATATTATCTCTCGAGGTAGCCAGCAAACGTCATTTCCTGTGTGGCTGCGGCAGCTTGATATTGTTCTTCGTGGCTATTTTCTCTATGATGCATCGTTAAGAGGGCGAGTCAACAGTGCAAATAGGTAGCATCTGCCAAGCTGCTCGCACATAATTTACAAAGGACAATAATGTTCCAGCTTTTGAACGCATATTTCTCTTGCTTGTCTCCTTCTTCTGACTCAGTTTGTTTTGAAAGCCAGCATGCACGCTCTGACGCTGTCGCGCGCACATACAATATGACGTATATGTGTGCGCGACAGGTCTACCTGAGTCCGTGAGGATAAAATGTTTTCTTTTCTTCTTTTACATAGAAAACACTGCATTCTGGCAGGCAATGATGTAACGCAGTAACGCATGCGTTACTTGGATTAGTAACTGTAATCTAATTATATTACTTAGTTACTAAAAAAGTAACTAATTACAGTAACGCAACGCGTTACTGCCCAACACTGAAATCCATAGTATTATCTCTTCTCAAGAGAATAACCAAAATATCATAGTTGGACATTTAAATACAGTTTTAACTCATTGAGTGCCAGCCACTTTTGGAGAACGGACGCTCCCAGTGCCAGAGTTTCAGAGCGTTTTCAGTGATTTCTCGAGGCCCACAGAATATTGTGTGATATTACTATGTAAACACCGAACACGCAAAAAGAACAAGGAGACTCTATTGTATCATCAGCAAAAAAAAGTTTCCTATTCTGTTCTAATTTCTATTGTATTGTTTGCACTGATACTGTGCACCTAAGCATTTGATTGCTCAGTATCATTTTAATGTATGTTCTATGTTATGTATTGTATTGCATGTACTTTGTATGTCTTGTTGTGTTTTTTTTGTGGACCCCAGGAAGATTAGCTGTCGCCATGGCGTCAGCTAATGGGGATCCTTTCAATAAACAATAAACAATACCATTTTCCGTTCTTTAGTTATCAGCCGGAGAAGATAGGTCAAAAACAGCAAAAACATGCATTTCTATCTAGAAGCTGAGTTATTCCGCCTTTTGTGAAATGCAGCATTTCAAGCACATTCACTGACTCTAGCTAATATTTTCTGATGTAGTGACCTGGTGTAGTTCTGTGGAGCCTGCGTGCCCCACCCCCCTCTCCCCCCCTGAGCTGCAAACTCCTCCCCACACCCACCCAGTCTATTTTCGGAGCCTCCGTTTTTGCGGGCGGTGCGACTCACAGCGGCTCACAGCGCGAAAGCACTGCAACAGCTCACAGCGCGACAAGGAAATGCCAAACGGGACTGCAGGTAAAGGTTTGGCCCTTCGGGGTCGGGTGCTGCCTTTCTGGTGGGTAATCGTGTGGAGAAACTATATGCAGACAGACAGACAGAGGCAGAGGATCAGTTGTGTGCGCGGATTGATTGCTGTTGGCAGGCACCGTCAAGCAGCAGCCAGAGCAATCTACATGGCTCTGGGCTGCAGCATGAGCGGTTTCGCTTTGATCACGGCTTTTTCAGGCTGTATTCCTGAAATTTCTGTAATCTGGAGAGCACTGTCGCCACCTAAGGGTTCTGTAAAATAGGTTAGACACATTCAATAGCTCCCATATTGTAAGAGGCGATGTAAGAGGCTTAGATCGACATCCCCCCGTCAAAAAACGCAATTGACGAACATGTTCGTCCTTGGCACTCTACGTTACTATTTGAAATGACGAACATGTTCGTCCATGGCACTCAATGAGTTAAATATAAACAAAGAGCGTGCAGGTACTCATTCCTACAATAACCATCCCCAGGCTCTCTGTGAAATTCAAGGAATGAAGGCATCTCTAGATCTAGTGGACATTTGGAGGCTGTACAGAATCCTGACTTAAACAGATACACATGGTGTAGAGCAGTGGCTCTCAAACTTTTCACATCAAGGACCCCTAAACTGACACAAATTAGACCACAGACCCCCATTTGATAAGATTTTGTCTCAGGGTCCCCCATCTGATAAGATATTTGCTTTTGGATGTTTTATTACAGAAAGTGTATGAAACCCATGACCAAAATAGTCATGTATTCTGTCATTGTGATACTTATGGATGGAATTATAGTGAAAATAGTTTTTTCGGACCCCACTTTGAGAACCACTGGCCTAGAGGACAAGGTAGTCGTATTCATTGTTTTCTCATTTATTTTTCTCTTGATTCCAAGGTAGCAACATGTATGATTGGTGACCGAGATCTGATCATACTATTATAACAATTCAAATTATTACAGCTGAACATTCTAGGCGGCATGCCCACCCTGCAGCTTGCCCGCTGTGCTGGTTCACTTGCTCTTATAGAGAGCCAAAGTGAAACATCACTTCCTGTACCAGCGCTGGAAAAAATATGAATGGCAGTGAAGGGAGAATAACGTTCCTTTTTTGATCACCATAGCCTACGTGACAGACCACACTGACCAGCTGACCGACCACACACTAAGTGGTCCGGACCATGGTCAGAGCGTCTGTACGCTGACTGACCATGCATTAAAATGAGAAGGAACACTGACGGACCACGTGACAGACCACACTGACCACACTGACCAGCTGACCGACTACACACTAAGTGGTCCGGACCATGGTCAGAGCGTCTGTGCTGACTGACCATGCATTAAAATTTTGTTTCCGGGTCAGAGGACTGCTGGCGTCTGTTGCTGCGATTGCCGCTTCTGCCCGCGTCTTTACTCTTCGTTATTGTTAGCTGTTCGTGTGTTTATTTTGTTTTGTTTTTGGTCCACCCGTCCTCGTCCGTGTCTCTATCCTCCCTGCTAAACTGTTTGATCACTCCCGTTTTCCCCTGGCTGTTCAACACGTCCTCACCACCCTCTGGATTACCCGTCAAACCGATCGATCACTTCCTCGTTCCTGTCTCCCCTCCGCCGATCAACACATCTCTGGATTACCTTCTCCCGTTGGATTTATCATTTCCCTCTCACTGCCTGGACTCCATCTGCTTCGCCCCTCCACGACCGACCCGTTGCGTGCCGTCTCCTATCGCTGCCCAGCCGTGCTGCGCTGCGTGACCCACGTCCTGGGAGGCAGCCTCCACTACCTCGCCATTTCGTGGGCTCCCGCCACCTCTGCTAGCCATCTCTGCAGGTGAGTGATTGCCACCCCGCTTTCCCTCACTGCTGCTGGAGCTGGTCTGTCACCATGGCACGGCTGGGCTGCCCCGCCGCACGGGCTCGGTCCTGGGCCAGCACCATCAATCCTCACACCAACAACAATAACAACTGCTACAATAACAACCCACCCTACCTGCCACTATTAACCGTCAACTCCACTCTCCCTGGATTACTGTCACCTCTCCTCATATCATACCTCCATCTTGGACTCTTCTGCTCCTCCTATCTTTTCCCCCTGGACCATTTTTATTTTTTCCACCTGGACCATTATTTTTTCCACCTACCCCCCAACTTCCACAATCTCTCCCCCGCCTCACCTACTCTGCTGCCAACCTTCACTCACTTAACAATAACCACAGTCTCTCTGCTCCTGCTTTCACCGCCGCCAGCAAATCTAACATTCTCCGCCGCCGCCGCTTCATCCACCGTGGACCCCGCCATAACCGCAACCAGACCCTACACTACTCTGCTGACACTAACATTCCTTCACTCTGGACTAACTCCCGCCCCCCCGTCAATACCACCTGCCGCTCTGCTAACCCCAACAACCTCCGCTCTCTCCCCCCTGCTCCCCCTCCTCCCCCTGCTCCCAAATCCATCTCCCTTGCCCTGCTGAACACTCGCTCTCTCTCCAATAAATCACCTGTCATATCCGAACTCATCCTGGACAATAACATTGATCTTCTCCTCCTCACCGAAACATGGCAACAGCCCCTGGACTTCTACTCACTCAATCAGGGCACCCCCCCAACTATAGTTACATCGCCAAGCCCCGCCTCTCTGGGCGTGGGGGGGGGGGTCTCGCCGTTCTCCATAAACATTCCCTAGTCATCAATGAACTCAACCTCAACCTCCCATCCATGTCCTCCTTTGAACACCTTGCCTTCTCACTTCCCAACTCCATCACTGTCCTTCTTCTCTACCGTCCCCCCAAGCCCCACCCCTCTTTTCTGTCTGAACTCTCTGAACTCCTCACCATCGCTTCTTCTCTTTCCTCCCGCCTCCTTCTCACTGGTGACCTGAACATCCACGTTGACCAACCTGACTCCCCTCTGACATCTGACTTCCTCTCTCTCCTCGACTGTTTTCACCTCACTCAGCACATCAACTTCCCCACCCACACCAAAGGCCACATTCTCGATCTAGTCTGCTCTTCCTCTCTACCCATCTCCAACCCTCACCCTCTCTTTTTCCCTCTCTCTGACCACCACTGCATTCTCTTCTCTGCTCCCCTGCCCTCACCCCGCCGCCCCAACAAACGCACCATCTCCTTCCGTAACATCAAATCCACTGACCTACCCACTCTCTCCCAGACTATATCCTCTGCCCCCCCCCCCACACACACTGACTCCGCCCCCTCCTCCCCTGATGACTATGCCACCCTCCTCAATTCTGCACTCACTGACTCCCTTGACTCCCTGGCCCCCCTGAAAACCTCCACAGTCTCATTCACCTCCTCCTCCCCCTGGTTCACCCCCCAACTCCGCACGATGAAACAGACCGGCCGGCAACTGGAACGACTTCACCAGAAAACCCACCTCACTGTCCACGCCGAACTCTTCAAACAGCACCTCTCCTCCTACCGTGATGCACTCCTAGCCGCCAAATCTGCCTACTTCTCCACCCTCATCAACAGCACCAACAGGAACCCCCGCACTCTCTTCTCCACTGTCAAAAAGCTCCTCCAACCCCCGGACAATAACACTCTCTCCTCCCCTGAACTCTGCAACTCATTTCTCCACGCCTTCAACAGCAAAATCTCCAAAATCCACTCCTCCCTGACTGCCTCCATCGCCAACCCCTCCGCCCCTCCCCCCCCCACTATCATCTTCCCTCCCCCTGACCTCCCCCCTCCCTCACTGCCTTCTCCCCTGTTGACTCCTCCCTCATCACCGACATTATCACCGCCTCCAAGTCTTGCACCTGCTCCCTCGACCCCCTCCCCACCCCCCTGACCAAGGCCTGCCTCCTCGCCCTCCTCCCCCACCTCACTGCCCTTTTCAATCAGTCACTCTCCCAAGGTCATGTCCCCTCTGTCTACAAACTCGCCGCTGTCACCCCCATCCTCAAAAAGCCCACCCTCGACCCCGCCAACCTCTCCAACTACCGCCCCCATCTCCAACCTCCCATTCCTCTCCAAAACCCTCGAGCGCATCGTCGCCACCCAACTTCACTCCCACCTTCACTCCCACAACCTCTATGAACCCCTACAGTCTGGCTTCCGTCCCTACCACAGCACCGAAACCGCCCTCTCCAAAGTCATCAACAACCTCCTCACTTCCGCTGACTCTGGTGCCCTCAACATCCTAGTTCTACTCGATCTGAGCGCAGCCTTTGACACTGTGAACCACTCCATCCTCCTCCAAAGGCTGCGCCAACTGGGTGTTGAGGGCACCGCACTGGACTGGCTCACCTCATACCTCACCGACAGACAACAGTTCATCTCCCTCTCCGGTCACTCCTCCACCCTCTCCTCTGTTTTGCAGGGGGTCCCCCAGGGCTCAGTCCTTGGCCCCCTGCTCTTCATCTGTTATATACTCCCCCTTGGTCACATCATCCGTCAATTCAACCTGGACTTCCACTGCTACGCCGACGACACTCAGCTCTACATCACCATCAAATCCCTCCAGAACCCACCCCTCACCCACATCGAAAACTGCATATCTGCAATAAAAACCTGGCTAACCCACAACTTCCTCCAACTCAACAGTGACAAAACGGAACTCCTCCTCATTGGCACCAAATCCACCCTCAATAAAGCTGGACCCATCACCCTCACCATTGACGACTCCACCATCACCCCCTCCCCCCTGGTTCGCAACCTTGGTTTCATCCTGGACCCCACCCTCTCCTTCGATCCCCACGTCAGCTCTGTTGTTAAAACCTCATATTTCCATCTCCGCAATATCGCTAAAGTCAGACACTGCCTCTCCCCCCTGCTGCTCAATCCCTCATCCATGCCTTCATCTCCTCCCGCCCTGACTACTGCAACTCCCTCCTCACCGGCATCACCTCCCGTTCCCTCCATAGACTCCAGATGGTCCAAAACTCAGCCGCCCGCCTGCTCACTCACACCCGGTCCCGTGATCACATCACCCCTGTCCTCCTCTCTCTCCACTGGCTCCCCGTCAAGCAACGCATCGACTTCAAACTACTCCTCCTCACCTTCAAAGCCCTCCACAGCCTAGCCCCCCCTGCCTGACTGACCTCCTCATCCCCCATCGCCCCTCACGTACACTCCGATCCTCTTCTACTGCCACCCTCACCGTCCCCCCATCCAGACTCAAAACCTTTGGTGACCGTGCTTTCTCCCGTGCCGCACCCCAACTTTGGAACTCCCTCCCCCAGACCGTCCGAGACTCTCCCTCACTCCCCACTTTCAAAACCCGACTTAAAACCTACCTGTTCTCCCAAGCTTACAACCTCCCCTACCCCTGACCACCTCCTCCAAATCATCACCCTCCGCCCCCCCCACCTGCCCCTCCCTCCTGTTCTCTTCCTCTCCTCTGCTTCTCCATACAACCTTGCCCTGAACCGCCACTGTTATTGTGTTTTTACCCACACTGTACCTGTCCCCTGTATCTGTTGCCTGTTGCCTGTATCTGTTGCCTGTATTTGTTGCCTGTGTCTGCTGCCTGTTGCATGTTTCTTGTTTTACTGTTAAGCATCTTTGAGTCTTGAAAAGCGCTATATAAAATAAATGCATTATTATTATTATTATTATAAGGAACACTGACGGACCACGTGACAGACCACCTGACCGACCACACACCAGTGGTCCGTGGTACAGTGACGGACCACACCAACTGGTCCGGACCATTCGCTTTAGCACCCCCTAGTGGTACAGACCAATGGTCTGTACAGACCACTGAAATGGCTCCAACCCCCTCTCCATTTTTCTCCGTGAGGTAAACAGAGAGAGAAGATAAAGGCTGCCCATGTGCTTATATTTATATATGATACAAAGTGGGTTGATTACCAGTAAAGCATCCTTTAAAGGCAAGAAAGCAAGTATTATATAACAGAATCAAAGAAGTTGCATAAATAGTAATCAGGTGATTTAGGGCCTATATGACTCTCCCTCTCTCCCTCTCTCCTCTCCAGAGTAAAATGATTAAGGCAAACAACATGAGTAGAATTTGAGATCTAAGCCCCTAAAACCAGATCATGTCTGATTTCAGATTGATCGACTCTATACAGACGTCCACACATTACAAAATCCATATAATATTCATATCAGCACATTATTAAATATGATGTCTGACCTCAGAGTCTCCAGTCTGCAGTGTGGACTCTCCAGTCCGGCACAGAGCAGCTTCACTTTTTTTGAATCATGCAGGTTGCTGTCACTCAGGTCCAGTTCTGTCAGATGGGGGTTGGACTTCAGAGCTGAGGCCACGACTTCACAGTGAACCCTTGTCAACACGCAGAACCTCAATCTGAATAAAGAATAAAGAAGAAGTTGAACTTCACAGCTGAGACCAGGGGCCCTGGTCTCGCAAACGCACTGATTAGTGCTTGTGCAGTGTTTAACAGTGGGCACTAGTGCAATTTGGAGGCGTGACCAAACCCTCTGCTATTCTCCCTGCTGCGCAAAATGCCTGTGTGCTCCATGCAAAATCATGAAATGGGCGTGCTTATCACCTGTGCAGGCAGGAATGATGCAGGCCACACTGATTGGTTTGATTGATGTAAAGCCCAGACCCTGGGCATCACATCAATCAAACCAATCAGATTCCCGTCTCTCACTCCCTTTAATACCGTTTGTGGGCGTGGAGAACCCGGCACATATTTGTATTAACGATCATAATCATTTTCACCTCATAATTTTCACATAAATCACCCAAATGATGTTACTTTTTAATGTGCACTCCCAGGAGTATCAAACAGGTGTTGTCTATTCACTGTAAGAATGGCACTTAACTGTTTCTGCAAATGAACTCTATCTATCATTATCTATCTATTTATTTACATTGCCAAGAGAGAATGAGATATATACTGTATAGAGATAGGGAGAGAGAGAAAGGGAGGCAAGGGATTTCTCAGATGAAGGCAGGTAATACAATAGGGCTTATTGTATTGTAGCCTATATATTCATATCTTTTCTTCACTCAGTTTAGGCTCAAGCAAATACTGAAAAGTCAAATGGAACTAGCAGCACTTACAGGTCAAGTTTGAAAAAAAGGTTTTAATCCACACAGCAGCAGTGAACAGAGGTGTTTCAGCCTGTGGCTTTCCTCAGTGTTAATGAGAGAATGGGTGTGACCTCATATATAAAACGAGGCAAATTTGAGGTTGATTATGTTTATAAGAACAATCCTTCTTGTTCTTTTGTCAAATGTTGGTAGATACATTGATGATTTGTTTTGTGTTCACTGGTTCATCTGAGGAGCTGGAGGGGTTGAAGGAATTTCTTAATTCTAGAGTTCCTACTATCACCTTCACGTTAGAGGCAAGCAGTGAGTCTGTGTCCTTTTTACATGTGAGAGTTAATACATGTGAATTACTACAAAGATAGATAGAGCCCCAGGACTTCAGAGCTGAGACCAGGGGCCTTATCGTCATAAAAGCGGTAATTTAGCGCTTGCGCGTGTTTAGCGCCGAGCGCACCACAAAATGGGGGCGTGGTCAAGTGTGTTGACATCTCACAACAATCATCACATCATTTAAAAACATCTGTGATTTGCAGCTTTTAATTGATGCAATTCAGGTTCTTTGGTTGGCTGGAAAATAGAAACGTGTTTGCAACGAGGAAACAGGGACATTTGATTGACAATAATATTGCAAGTAGGCTACAATGTCCAAGTTTTCTCAATGAATTTCCCATTAACCCCTATTTGTAGCCTATCTTTTTCCTGAGGGAGCGAGATGGGAACTGACAGATGCATGTAGGCTACTCAAAGGGGGGGAATAATTGTAGACTAATATTATAGTAGGCTATTAATTGGCATTAAGGCATTGATGATTAACTAATCTGGGCGATGCAGTATGATGCAGTATGGTGTGCGTGTGTGTACACGCGTGCGGTTTTGGAGAGAGAGGGGGGGTATATTCAATCATATTAACAAAACATTTTCACCTCATAATTTTCACATAAACTCCCCCAAAGAAATTCCACTTAAGGGAATATCAAACAGGTGTTGTCTATTCATTTTAAGCTGCAAATGAATTTGAATGAAATTGCACGATGGACATCTCCATGCGTAATTTGAACATCTCCACAGCATTGCATCAAACATCTCATCAACACCATCACATAACAATAACACTGGGCCCTATCGTGGCAAAAGCGGTAATTTAGCGCTTGCGTCGGGCGCAGCACAAATTAATGGACGTTCCCAAATCATCTGCTATTCTCCGTGATGCGCAAAATGCCACTTGTCCCAGTGTATCATCCACACAACCAATCAGTGTCGCTCCTTTCATTCCCTCCAATTCATTTGCGCAAATGTCATATGGTTGTCCACGTGCATTAGACGTTTTGTTCATATAAATAGGCTATAACATACACATGTAAAAATATTTGTTTCTTTAATAGGCAGGGATGTGTGAGAATTTAATTCTAGCCTATTTCAACATATCAAAATTGTCCCAAGTCCCAGGTTCATCTTAATAGGCTATTGCATGCGTGCAATTGCAGGGAAGGGGGTTACTGTATCACTGGCCCACACGACTTGCTCAAAGTAATCTACTGTGTGTGTGTGTGTGTGTGTGCACACACGGTTTTGGAGAGAGAGAGGGGGAGAGAGGGGGGTTAGCCCACTGTAGAAAGAGGATATCAGCATGATTGTGGTACTTTACATGTGATACACGTTTTTCAGTGAATAATAGTTGATTGCCTCATTGAGTAATCTGCTGTTACCCAATTTTAGCAGCAGAATTTGATGTCCTGGCATTTGTATTTTAATGGGACATCCGTGTGCAAAGAATTGTGCGCATGCTGACGATAGCAGAAGGCAAGGATTTTGCGGGGACACACCTGGTTTGGCTTGGGGCACGCCCACACCTGTGTTTGGCCCAGACGCTGGCGCAAAACTGGAAGGCGTCGTGCCCGACACACAAATTGGCACTGGCGGGAGGTGGACGATAGCATAAGATGCAGGGAAGATAGCATAAGACGTAAGGCGTGCAAACCCGGACTCAAGCGCAAAAAAGCGGATAGCGCTTGTACCAAGATAGGGCCCCAAGGATTTCCCGTGCACTGCTGGAGCAGTGCGGAGAATAATTGTGCACTCAGGTGCAGCAGGGTTTTAGACCTGCTTTTCAGAGCTCTAAGCACAAAGAATTGAGCAAACGTGAGGATTTAGCATGGCCACGCCTGGTTTACCTTAAGGCACACCCACAGGTGCGCCGGGCCTGAAAACCCAGAACCCAGAACTTCAGAGCTGAGGTCTCAGAGTTCACAGACAGAAAGACTGTTTACACATTTAATGTGAAATGAGAGATTATCAAAGCACTATTCAATTTAGGGTCTTATGTGAGTAATTGTGTGCCTCAGAAAAGAGAGAGAATTACTTTCAACCCTAACCACCAAAAATCGACACTTTTCTACAAGGTCTGGGTTTCCATTTCGTCATTGAAGAGAGCGGAGCGCGCGGTGCTAAAATGCATGATCTTATCACGTCATAAGATTTAATCGAATCACACACACGCATGCACGCACGCGCGCACACACACACTGACACACACACACACACACACACTCCATCTCTCTCTCCTTCTCTCTCTCTCTCCGTTAACGGAGAGAAGTCTCCTCCGAGCAGTCTGCTCTGAGAGAGAGAGGAAAATACCTGCTGCAGACGGGACACGCCCACACAGTCCGCGGGAGAAAATACACTCTAAAATATAATTGATTCTCATGACTTTTGCCATGACTGTCAAACCTAAATTTATATACTTTGCGACGTTCATCATCGTTCAAATTTGGTTCCTGTGATGTGATGAACTCAAAATGCTAAATAAAATAAAAATATTTCTGGTTTCCAGGGACTTTAATGTATAAGCATAAACCAAACAGAAAATAATACATGAATGCAATTGTATCATATTAAAGCATTTCTGTAAAAAACAGTTTAAGAAAATAATGAAAAATGATGGAGATTTCAGTATGTGGTAAAACAGCTCAGTAGAACAGCCTGACACCATTAGAGTCAGTCTGGCTTCACCACAGATTTGGTTGGGGTTTAGTAACTTTTAAAGTTTTGAGCCTACAGCATCATATTTACCACTTTGTCAGCTCGGTCATGTGACTCTCTGTAATTATGATATTTCTAACATGAGCTGAAGGCAGGAGAAGACTGGGGGAAAACTTTCATACACAAGTAGTTAGTTAGCTAGCAATCATGTCACGGTGCCAGGGTCTGCATGGGAGATTAGTTCCTGTACACACACACACACACACACACACACACACACACACACACACACACACACACACACACACACACACACACACACACACACACACACACACACATATATACTGTATATATATCTATATATATATTTTTTTTATACAGTTTATATATAGGCTATAGTTTATATAGGTGTGTATATATATGGTTTATATAATACATTAGTATTATTACTAGTATTGTCTTTTAAATTGGCACTGCACTTTTAACATCTTAACACTGCTTTTGTCAGTTTTTATTATATGTGTCTGTGTGTTTTTAATGTGTTTTGTAACATGCACCTGAGCCTGGTGGAAGGAAAAATGTCTGTTGCGTTGTGACAGACAATAACGTTTTTGAATCTTGAATCTTAATCATTGGTATGAAATATTGTAACTCTGATGGTGTCAGGTATGAAGGTCACTCTAGTCTACACCAGGGGTTTTCAAAGTGTGGGAGACTGTGCCTCCCCTCAGAGAACATATAGACCAACACCCCCCTCCCTCCTCCCCACACACACACACACACACACACACACACACACACACACACACACACACACACACACACACATACACACATACACACACACACAGACACACACTCTCTCTCTCAACATTTATTATTGCCATTATTAGCTACTATTATTGTTCTATGCTCCACTCGGGCATAACGAGTTCCAAAGATGTAAACATCTTTATCCTAAATTCTTTAATATTTTAAAACCTATTTATGCTGCTATTTTCAAATATCCTCTTTTAAACATTGTATACATCTGTATCCACTCTGAAGGACTTTTAATCGTTTTTTTTAATCATATTTATTATAACTAGCAGGATACCCGCCCCGTGCAGTGTATCGAGTAAATGTTGCTTTCTCTGCATGTTCATCCTCTATGGACTGTGTCTGCAGCCAGGCTGGCCAGCGTGGACAGACAGTTCTCCAGCCCCATAAATCTTGTAGAATTGGTCTGAAATAGCTCCCCAACAGATACAAAAATATGACCATATATGTGTTTGATGTACATACAAATAACTGCCGCAATCGGATTGGTGAAACGCGCATTTAAAAAAAATTGTGTTTTCCTTCTTTCTGGTTTCTCCTCTGACAGCCTGAGCTCACCTCACAGAGGCAGTCAGACTGTGGGCGCTGTGCCCCCGGATGAAGCCACGGTCTGCGTGACGTAAATTCCGTCATCAGAGGGTGTGCGCCCAGGCTCTCTGCAGACAACCACGTACACTACTTTTACTGCGTGGACATGTCCGGTGGAGGCTGTGTATTTTCTTATATTTTTTTCGTGTCACGTCAGGGGAGGCGCGCCTCACACATTTAAAACCGCTGGTCTACACTGTTCTATACTGTTACTAACAGAGTACTAACCGAGCCTTCCTGCAGTTCCTCACAGCTGGAATCAGTCTCTGTCGCCCCAATGATGATGTGTTGTAGGCCTCCAGGTCGAACACATCCAGAACCTCCTCTGACATCTGCAGCATGTAGGCCAGAGCTGAGCAGTGGATCTCAGAGAGTTCACTCTCTGATCTGTTCTCTGACTTCAGGAACTTTTGGATCTCCTGGTGTACTGACTGGTCATTCATCTCAATCAAACAGTGGAAGATGTTGATGCTTCTTTCGGGAGAGGTTAAGAAATTTGCATCTTTCTCATCATCACTGTTCATCTCCTTCAGGTTGCTGATGGCTCTCTGGATGCTTTCAGGCCTGCTCTCTGTCTGACCCAGCAGGCCTCGTAAGAGTTTCTGGCTGGACTCCAGTGAGAGGCCATGAAGGAAGCGGACAAAGAGGTCCAGGTGGCCATTTTTACTCTTCAGGGATTTGACCATGGCTCTCCTCAGAAAGACATCCAGGGATTGTTCACCATCTTCTTCTTCTTTTTCTTCCTCGTCTTCTTCTTCTTCTTCTTCTTCTTCTTTCAGGAATGTCTCCAGTACCCTCTCATCCCCGTTTGTGTGACAGTGGAACATGTAGACAGCAGCGAGAAACTCCTGAATGCTCAGATGGACAAAACAGAAGACCTTCTCCTGCTGGTACAGCACACACTCCTCTTTAAAGATCTGTGTGAAGACTCCTGAGTACACTGAGGCTGCTGTCATATCAATGCCACACTCTTTCAGGTCGGCTTCATAGAAAATCAGGTTGCCCTTCTCCAGCTGCTCAAAAGCTAGTTTTCCCAGAGCAAGAATCATCTCCCTGGTCTCTGTAGTCCAGTGTGGATCTGTCTCAGCTCTCCCATGATACTTGATGTTCTGCTGTTTGCACTGAACCAGCAGGAAGTGGATGTACATCTCAGTCAGGGTCTTGGGCAGGTCTTTTCCCTCACTGGTTTTCAACAGATCGCTCAGAACTGTAGCAGAGATCCAGCAGAAGATTGGGATGTGGCACATGATGTGAAGGGTCCGTGACGCCTTGATGTGTTTGATTATTCTTTTGGCCTGCTGCTCATCTGTGAATCTCTTCTTGAAGTACTCTTCCTTCTGTGGGTCAGTGAAGCCTCTCACCTCTGTCACCATGTCAACAAACTTTCCAGGGATCTGATTGGCTGCTGCAGGTCGTGTGGTTACCCAGATGCGAGCAAGGGGAAGCAGATTCCCCTTGATGAGGTTTGTCAGCAGCACATCCACTGAGGTCGACTCTGAAACATCAGTCACAACCTTGTTGTTCTTGAAGTCTAGAGGAAGTCGACACTCATCCAGACCATCAAAGATGAACACAACCTGGAACTTGTCAAAGCTGCAGATTTCTGCTTCTTTGGTTTCAGGAAAGAAGAGATGAAGAAGTTCCACCAAGCTGAACTCTTTATCTTTCAGCAGATTCAGCTCTCGGAAAGTGAACAGAAATATGAACTGTATATTGTGGTTGGCTTTGTCTTCAGCCCAGTCCAGAGTGAACTTCTGTGTTAAGACTGTTTTCCCAATGCCAGCCACTCCCTTTGTCATCAATGTTCTGGTTGGTTCATCTCTTCCAGGTAAGGGATTAAAGATGTCTTCACATCTGATGGTTGTTTCTGGTCTCACTGGTTTCCTGGACGCTGCTTCAATCTGTCTGACCTCATGTTCATCATTGACCTCTCCACTCCCTCCCTCTGTGAGGTAATGCTCTGTGTACATCTGATTCAGAAGTGTTGGGTTTCCTGCTTTAGCAATGCCCTCAAACAAACACTGAAACTTCTCCTTCAGACTGGATTTGTGTTTTTGTTGTGGGTGTTGATGTTGATGTTGATGTTGAGTTTCTGAAAGAACAAAGAACATCAGTGAGCAGATGTTTTGGTAAACATGAGAAATGTGAACATTTCCTGGTAAATGTGTATCTCCACTCCATGACATCTCTTCAGCTCATCAGTGGTGAGCGGACAAACAGGTCCTGGTTGTGTGCAGCTCAGTGTGAAAGACAACTGGTGTGGTGCTGTTGTGTTTCCCAGTGTGCACCACTGTGTTCAGCATATTACACTCATATTAACAAATTAATAATTTTACCAGATTATCCAGAGGGATTCTGCTCATTGACCTTTAAATCTTGTAATGAATATATCTTGTTTGGCAAATGTTTATATTTTCAGCAGAGTTTGGACATGCTCATGGCTTCTATCATTTTAAACTATAGCCACTATAAACTGTAAAGTTCCAAGATGAAGGAGGGCTAAACTCAGTTTATTTATCTTGTGTTCTTGTTGGAATGGATTTGGCATGTTCCAAACCGATGACTCAAATACATTCAGAAAAAAATTAACAGGTCTTAACAAGTCAAATGAGATCAAAATGAGCAAAGCTCAAATATAATGTTCTTCTCTCTCTAATAATTTGTTTCTTGTTTGGTTATATGTTCTTTCTTTGTTGCGGTTGAGAACTGTGGCTTGACAGCATCTTCCAGCTACAGCTTGTGCACCTGATTCAAATGAATTAGATGAGGCGCCCCAAATGATTTGTTCCTATATTGTTTTGTCAATTCTTTCACTTATAGGTGGCATCATTGTCTTAAAAACTAAGCAAAACTCTAACAGACATAAATCACCCATTCTCCACCACCTCCCCTCTCTCTCCATGACATTAAAGCTGTTAAAGACTCTTACTCCTCTGCAGCTCCTCAGCCAGCTCCTCCTGCTTCATTCTCCTCAGGAAGAGCAGTGTGATGTTTAGAAAAGCCTCTGTGCTCCCCCTCGGCTCTTCCTCCACACCATCCACCTCCTCCTCCTCCTCCCTCTGACTCTCTGAGCATTCTGCCTCATCTGGACTCAGAACCCTCCGGAACCTTCTCAGCTCCATCTTCACAAAGGTGACGATGTTCTCCTCAAGCAGCTGGAACAGAATAATATACATATTAAACCTTCATACTAAAATCTGCAGACAAAATTACATCCATCTTCAGAGACTGAAAGCCTGCACTGATCTAAAGAGTGCAGCATGGAGATTCAACATGAGCTCACAAATAATTATGGAATAGAAATGTTGACCCACAGCACAAAGCCTTCTAGTTTCACAACAATGGCTCTAAAATTGTTGAATGTGAACATCAGTTTCGGCCTCAGTCCACAGCTACTTCCTGGTTACTGAGCCGGCCGTGACCACCGAGTTGCCCCAGTAGCGAGTTGTGGGAGCCTAATCCTCGCCTCACCCCCGCCTCGGTCCCGCCCTCTAGTGGCCAAACAAACTTTACTTTTGAACAATTTTAAATGTGTTTTGGTTAAAGTAGAACGTCTGGGCTGTGGACCCACGTTACTATGTCACAATTCTTTGTGAGACTAAGTTGGGACATTATAATGACCAGAATGGTTTATATGCTACGCCCTGCAGAAAATTACAATCATGACAGTAGTTAGATAACTTTCTTAATTTTAGAAATTCATCTTTCTTTCTTTCTTTCTTTCTTTCTTTCTTTCTTTCTTTCTTATTCTTAGTACTTATTAGGATTTTGCTTATATTATTGTAGTACTGTGTACTCACTGGTTTCCTGGATGCTGCTTCAATCTGTCTGACCTCATGTTCATCATTGACCTCTCCATTCCCTCCCTCTGTGAGGTAATGCTCTGTGTACATCTGATTCAGAAGTGTTGGGTTTCCTGCTTTAGCAATGCCCTCAAACAAACACTGAAACTTCTCCTTCAGACTGGATTTGTGTTCTTGTTGTGGATGTTGAGTTTCTGAAAGAACAAAGAACATCAGTGAGCAGATGTTTTGGTAAACATGAGAAATGTGAACATTTCCTGGTAAATGTGTATCTCCACTCCATGACATCTCTTCAGCTCATCAGTGGTGAGTGGACAAACAGGTCCTGATTGTGTGCAGCTCAGTGTGAAAGACAACTGGTGTGGTGCTGTTGTGTTTCCCAGTGTGCACCACTGTGTTCAGCATATTACACTCACATTAACAAATTATTAATTTTACCAGATTATCCAGAGGGATTCTGCTCATTGACCTTTAAATCTTGTAATTAATAGATCTTGTTTGGCAAATGTTTAGATTTTCAGCAGAGTTTGGACATGCTCATGGCTTCTATCATTTTAAACTATAGCCACTATAAACTGTAAAGTTCCAACATGAAGGAGGGCTAAACTCAGTTCCTTTATCTTGTGTTCTTGTTGGAATGGATTTGGCATGTTCCAAACCGATGATGACTCAAATACATTCAGAAAAAATTAAA
Organism: Poromitra crassiceps; assembly: GCF_964638095.1. NCBI lineage: Eukaryota > Metazoa > Chordata > Actinopteri > Beryciformes > Melamphaidae > Poromitra > Poromitra crassiceps. The sequence goes on from NC_139645.1 coordinate 24,281,469, forward strand.
CACGTCTTAACAAGTCGGTTGAGAACTGTGGCTTGACAGCATCTTCCAGCTACAGCTTGTGCACCTGATTCAAATGAATTAGATGAGGCGCCCCAAATGAGTTGTTCCTATATTGTTTTGTCAATTCTTTCACTTATAGGTGGCATCATTGTCTTGAAAACTAAGCAAAACTCTAACAGACATAAATCACCCATTCTCCACCACCTCCCCTCTCTCTCCATGACATTAAAGCTGTTAAAGACTCTTACTCCTCTGCAGCTCCTCAGCCAGTTCCTCCTGCTTCATTCTCCTCAGGAAGAGCAGAAAAGCCTCTGTGCTCCTCCTCTGCTCCTCCTCCACACCATCCACCTCCTCCTCACTCTGACTCTCTGAGCATTCTGCCTCATCTGGACTCAACCTTCTCAGCTCCATCTTCACAAAGGTGACGATGTTCTCCTCAAGCAGCTGGAACAGAATAATATACATATTAAACCTTCATAGTAAAATCTGCAGACAAAATTAAATCCATCTTCAGAGACTGAAAGCCTGCACTGATCTAAAGAGTGCAGCATGGAGATTCAACATGATCTCACAAATAATTATGGAATAGAAATGTTGACCCACAGCACAAAGCCTTCTAGTTTCACAACAATGGCTCTAAAATAGTTGAATGTGAACATCAGTTTCTGCTTCAGTCCACAGCTACTTCCTGGTTACTGAGCTGGCTGTGACCACTGAGTTGCCCCAGTAGAGAGTTGTGGGAGCATCATCCTCGCCTCATCCCCGCCTCGGCCCCGCCCTCTAGTGGTCAAACAAACTTTAATTTCAACAATTTTAAAGGTGTTTTGGTGAAAGTAGAACGTCTGGGCTGTGGACCCACGTTATATGTCACAATTCTTTGTGAGACTGTGTTGGGACTTGGGACATTATAATGACCAGAATGGTTTATATGCTACGCCCTGCAGAAAATTACAATCATGACACTAGTCAAATAACTTCTTTAATTTTTAGAAATCCATCTTTCTTTCTTTCTTATTCTTAGTACTTATTAGGATTTTGCTTATATTATGGTAGTACTGGAGGTGTACCGTTAGGGGGGGCTGTAGGGAAAGTACTGGACTGACATATTTGGGTCAAAGGTTTCTCTTGTCCATGAAATGACATCATCCTAAGATGAAGGAAGAGCAGCTGATGTTGATGATACTGATTGAGGACGCCGACAGATGAACCACATGGATCAAAAGCAGTCTGGTAGCTGAAGTGAAGCTACTGTTTCTTGAGGACAGCTGGTCGTGTGTGGACACAGACCTGTGAAGCTATGTTTCTTGAGGACAGTTGGTCGTGTGTGGACACACAGACCTGTGAAGCTATGTTTCTTGAGGACAGTTGGTCGTGTGTGGACACACAGACCTGTGAAGCTATGTTTCTTGAGGACAGCTGGTCGTGTGTGGACACACAGACCTGTGAAGCTATGTTTCTTGAGGACAGCTGGTCGTGTGTGGACACACAGACCTGTGAAGCTATGTTTCTTGAGGACAGCTGGTCGTGTGTGGACGCACAGACCTGTGAAGCTATGTTTCTTGAGGACAGCTGGTCGTGTGTGGACGCACAGACCTGTGAAGCTATGTTTCTTGAGGACAGTTGGTCATGTGTGGACGCACAGACCTGTGAAGCTATGTTTCTTGAGGACAGTTGGTCATGTGTGGACGCACAGACCTGTGAAGCTATGTTTCTTGAGGACAGTTGGTCGTGTGTGGACGCACAGACCTGTGAAGCTATGTTTCTTGAGGACAGTTGGTCGTGTGTGGACGCACAGACCTGTGAAGCTATGTTTCTTGAGGACAGCTGGTCGTGTGTGGACACACAGACCTGTGAATCTATGTTTCTTGAGGACAGCTGGTCGTGTGTGGACACACAGACCTGTGAATCTATGTTTCTTGAGGACAGCTGGTCGTGTGTGGACACACAGACCTGTGAAGCTATGTTTCTTGAGGACAGCTGGTCGTGTGTGGACACACAGACCTGTGAAGCTATGTTTCTTGAGGACAGCTGGTTGTGTGTGGATGCACAGACCTGTGAAGCTATGTTTCTTGAGGACAGTTGGTCATGTGTGGACGCACAGACCTGTGAATCTATGTTTCTTGAGGACAGCTGGTCGTGTGTGGACGCACAGACCTGTGAAGCTATGTTTCTTGAGGACAGTTGGTCGTGTGTGGACACACAGACCTGTGAAGCTATGTTTCTTGAGGACAGTTGGTCGTGTGTGGACGCACAGACCTGTGAAGCTATGTTTCTTGAGGATAGCTGGTCGTGTGTGGACACACAGACCTGTGAAGCTATGTTTCTTGAGGATAGCTGGTCGTGTGTGGACGCACAGACCTGTGAAGCTATGTTTCTTGAGGACAGCTGGTCGTGTGTGGACACACAGACCTGTAAAGCTATGTTTCTTGAGGACAGCTGGTCGTGTGTGGACGCACAGACCTGTGAAGCTACTGTTTCTTGAGGACAGCTGGTCGTGTGTGGACGCACAGACCTGTGAAGCTACTGTTTCTTGAGGACAGCTGGTCGTGTGTGGACGCACAGACCTGTGAAGCTATGTTTCTTGAGGACAGCTGGTCGTGTGTGGATGCACAGACCTGTGGAACTGATGATTAAGACTGTTTTGTAACTAACGTAGCAGAAGCTACGGGAGTAGCAAGCAACTCCACGTGACATTATAGAGTTGCACCTTCTCAAACTAATAGGATATTTGATCATCTACATGCAACACTTATCACATTTGGGGATTGTGGATTTCCTAAGCATCCAGCCTTTGAATGAAGACCAGAACAAGCGACATCCGAAGTGGTCCAAATGAAACCGACGCCATGGAGCTGCGTATCACCAAGCCAACCATGCCCCAGTTCAGAGCAACGCCATGACGGATAGCGCAGAAGATCAAGAAGACCAGTGAATTAATGAACTGTAATCTTTACCCTGCTGCCTAAACAGCGATCACTTGCAAACACATAAGTGAGTAAGTTTCACTCTCACGTCAGTAAACTAGAGATAGAGATTTCATCTTACATTAGGGCTAAAGGCTAATGGTAAGGGAGGACATAAGACTTAATGATTGGGTTAGGCTAGCGGTTCTCAAAGTGTGGGGCGTGTCTCCACTGGGGGGCGCAAGACAACTTGAGAGGAGGCGCGGGCGTGAGTGGAAACATCTGAGAGAAGAAAATGCGCAACCAGAGACGGTGGGATATCAAATCTCTGGCGCTACTTGGCCATGCTGCACAATGGCTACGCAGCCTCCACCGCACGAATCAGCCAGGGGCGGAGCTCCTGCAGTCTGGCTGCCTGAGGCGAGTGAGGAGCTGTCAGAGGAGAAGCTCCAGGGAGAAGGGAATCATGATTTCTTTAAATGTGTGTTTCACAAATCCAATCACGGCAGTTCTTTGTATGTTCATCAAGCACATGTGCTCATGTTTTTGTATCTGTTGGGGAGCTATTTCTGATCAATCTTATGACATTTATGGGGCTGGGAAACTGTCCGCGCTGGCCAGCCTGCAGCACACGATACAGGTTTAATGTGCAGAGAAGCAACATTTACAGGTACACAGATACACTGCATGTAGTCTCTTAAGACGGTTTGCTCTCGCAATTTTCAAATGCTTCCGACTAAACGTCTGTAATTGTAACTGGGAAAACTTGGTCAAAACGGAAAGAGAAACTCAGGGAAAGTAATGAGCGATGATAGGGTGATATCCTGGATGTCTCGCCTAAAGGCAGGTGATTGGAGAAATCAGAGCGGATGTCCCGCCTCATCTGCTCGTATTTCTTGAATCACCTGCATCGGTTCAAACTTCCTCCGGTCTGAAGCGTTTTTTCCCCACAACTTCCTTTGACCATGTTCAGTGGGCGTGAATTAGACTGTCTAAGGTGCATTCATAGAATGTAGAAGAGACAGTCTGGCTTGAGGCTACACTGCACGGGACGGGTATCCTGCTAGTTAGAATAAAGATGTGTTAAAAAAAGAAGAAAAGTCCTTCAGAGTGGATGGGGCAGTGGTTCAAACCTTGCGCAAATTGAACACCTAATAGTCCAGCAAATTTGTAGAGCACATTCAGGTGAACACGTGGAAAAAAAGTTGCCTGAAAATTGGAAAAACAGCCTGGGAGTTACAAACGGGTGTGAAGTTACGGCATATTTTGTGTTAGGCCACACCCACTTTTTACATTTGCGGCGCCCCCTTTTGGTCAAATTGCGAAATAGCATGTCAGAAATGCCATTCCAGATGAGGCTGAGCAGTTTGCAACCGATTATGCGAATAGACTTGATTTACCGCTATTACATGCTTACACTATAGACCCCGCCCACTTTCACCAATGATGACAAAACTCCTGAATTTGACTAGGACATCCTCCTTGATATATCTGCCAAGGCATAACTTAGTAACTCCTAACCATAATAACTAGCTGTGATGATACAGTAACATCTGACCTTTTTGTAACAGGTTGATTTCACTTGATGGTGAAGTACAGGGTGTTTTTGTGTGTAGCTGAGGTAACGTGTTATTTTATTTTCACACCATAAATATGGAGTCCAGGTCTGTTTGATGCTCCTGGGCAGAATGACCACTGGAAACCTCTGACCTCTCCTCGACTCTGTTGAGAAGACATGATGTACACACACACACACACACACACACACACACACACACACACACACACACACACACACACACACACACACACACACACACACAATGAACTCAACTGTGTAAATGCTGCTCTGATTGGATGTGATGAAGGATCGGACCAATTCTACATCTGATGACTGTGAATCTGACAACAGCATCTGTTGTGATCATCAGTTTCAAATAAATACCTCAGATCAGTAGAGTGCTGTCCATCTTTGAAGTTATAAGGGTGAGGCATAGACCAGTCACTCTTCATGGACACACAGCTGGGCTCAGGGGAGTCTGCTCTCTCCTGCTGCATCCTGAGAGAAACACATTATGAACATTGTGAAGGTATCTGTGTCTTTATGAAGAAGACAATCAGGATGGGCTCTTCACAGGTTAATCGGTTCAGGAGAGGCAGGCACACAGACTGCTGGTGGTTCAGCTGGTAGCTAGGCTGCTGCTGGGGCTTGGCCTGGTAGCTAGGCTGAAAATCTATGATGCTGAGGAAGCTCTCATCATCTCAGGTAAAGAGCTCCTCAGCCAAGGCTTAGCGAACAATTGCCTGCAAGCTGCCTGTCTGGACTCATGACTAGAAGCCCTTCCCTAACCACACACATTTTTATAAAACATTAGGTTTAGGCAAGTACAACAATGTGGTTAGGGTTAGGGTTTGGTTATGGTCGTGGTTAGATAAGAAAACCCTAATCTTAACCACATCTTTTTTACTTGTCGCACATTTTCAGGAAGAAGCAATTGTGGAGACCAATCAAATGAGTTTGAGGCGGGGTTTTCCCGGCCCATACTAGGAGGAAATGTTGGTCCAGGAACAACCAGTTCGTGCTGCAACAAGTACGTACAATTTGCACCTGTGTGAGACATGATTAATGAAACAAAGCAGTGTTTGCCTACTATTTCTCTCACTTAATATAGCTCCTTCTAATGGAGAATATGTCAGATGAAAAGTGTCAAATGGAACTGGTGTTGTCAGGTCTTGTCTGGTCTTTTGCTTGTGGAAGAAGAAAGGAAGAATAAGGAGAAACCACACTAAATAGGTATCCTGCAGCGGGAGGCGATGGACTTTCCCAAAGTCACGTCGTGAAAATATCCGTGTATTGGAATGATCAGATGAGATGAAGTTGGGAAATGAGCAGAGTGTTTAGTGTGTTTCTCTACCCCTGACCAGCCAATCAGAGTGATTTCTCTACCCCTGACCAGCCAATTTAGAGTGATTTCTCTACCCCTGACCAGCCAATCAGAGTGATTTCTCTACCCCTGACCAGCCAATCAGAGTGATTTCTCTACCCCTGATCAGCCAACCAGAGTGATTTCTCTACCCCTGACCAGCCAATCAGAGTGATTTCTCTACCTCTGACCAGCCAATCAGAGTGATTTCTCTACCCCTGACCAGCCAATCAGAGTGATTTCTCTACCCCTGATCAGCCAACCAGAGTGATTTTTCTACCCCTGACCAGCCAATCAGAGTGATTTCTCTACCCCTGACCAGCCAATCAGAGTGATTTCTCTACCTCTGACCAGCCAATCAGAGTGATTTCTCTACCCCTGACCAGCCAATCAGAGTGATTTCTCTACCCCTGACCAGAATTGAGGTAAAGCGCACAACTCCTTATATGAAAAACAGACCGGGTGCCTGGATAATAGATAACAATGAAAGAGGAGAGCCGGCACTCACGGTAGGCTAATTTGAAAAAAAGCCTTTTATTGGGCAGAGAAAAATCTGACATTTCGGCGGAAAGCCTTTGTCAACCTTGTCCTCTACCCCTGACCAGCCATCTGGATTACCAGGTGCCACTCTTCAACTCGGCCAAGCATAACGTTATAATCCACCGAGCAAATCTAGAAGTGAGTCGCATTATTAACGTTAAACCCAGTCTTCTTCTGTTGAAACACACGACGACGGTGTAAAAATTGTGCTGCTTATTTACATATTTATATATATATATATATATATATATATACTGTATATATACTCTCTCTATATATATATAGTGGGTAAACTACTCACCTTGGATAGTTTACATGTATGTATTTACCACTACACTGGTTTAGACAGAAACTATGGAGGCATTTTTGCAGCAAAACACCTGAGAACTTGCATGATGTAATTTATACTCAAAGAGTATTCACACATCTGTGTCCTAAAGTTTAATTCACTAAAGATTTATTGATCTGCAAGGGACAATCTGAATACGTATGTGGTTTGCGTGGGTGGAGGAGAGGGAGGGGCTACTCCAGAGGGAGGGGCTACTCCGGGCTTTCCCAAACTTGGGGTCGCATGGAATTCAATTGGAGTCCCCTAAAATTTCTAGTAATTGATCGATACAAATAATTATTGTTATAATAATAAAAACAGCACACACACAATTTAAAACAACTGAAGCTACCCTACGTTTTCACAAAAGTGTCAGCTAAAATAAATGACAGAATGTAAATATACATACCGTTAATTGTGATGATAGAGAAATAACGTGTGACCCCCGTATGAATAGAAAATACTTTCTTCAGTAGGGAGGTGGCCTTTTGAGCGATAGATACATAGATGTATAGCTTATATACATCATATAAATTCTCCACATCAATATGCTGCAGCAACTGAGCTGTAGGCCTGTTAGTGGGCTCTGTGTTCACCAGATATAGCCCATATCTGTAGCCTACTTAGCTCTTTTTCAATTTTCATTATTCATTGTTTAATTTGAGTCATTGTTTGTTCAGCATTAATTTGAGCTCACCTCAATAGTGTAGGATATCAAATAACATTTCCTCATTGCAGTATAACCAGTCCTCTTACCTTGTGTCTGAAGGTCCAGGTTCATTACTGAAACCTGGAGGTCTGTCTTTAGACCAGTCAGTCTTCATAGACAGACAGCTGGGTACTGGAGACTCTGCTCTCTGGTGGGTGGCGGGGGATGCTGTTGAAAAATGTAAAAGTAGATTTGAAATGTTCGTGGAGGTACTGCAGGGGGTCCACCAATTTTCATCAAAATATATGTGGAAATTTTAGAAATGCATTCTAGACAAAAATAATAAAATTGAGACTCACAGTCTAGGTTTCCAGGTTCATTACTGAAGTATATTAAATCATCTTTAGACTGATCACTCTTCATAGACAGACAGCTGGGTACTGGAGACTCTGCTCTCTGCCTGTGGTGCTGACCTCTGCAAACACAAATGTTTGATACATACAGTATCATCATTAGCTCTAGTAATTATAATAATTAATTGATTGGATGTATATAGTGCCTTTCTAGACACTCAAAGCGCTTCACATATCAGGGGAGGGAGGGGGAGGGAACTCAGCTCATCCACCACCGATGTGTAGCACCCACCTGGGTGATGCACAGCAGCCAGTTTGCGCCAGAACGCTCACCACACATCAGCCTATCACGGTGGAGAGTTGAGGACTGAATGTGCCAATTAAGTAAGGAGGGATGATTAGGTGGCCATGATTGAAGAAAGGCCTGTTTGGGAATTTGGCCAGGGCTCCGGGGTTCCACCCCTACTCATGTGAAGAGTGCAGATGGGATCTTTAATGACCACAGAGAGTCAGGACCTCGGTTTAACGTCTCATCTGAAGGACGGTACCATTTGGACCAGAGGGGAAGAGCACCTCCTACTGGTCCTCCAACACCACATCCAGCACCAGTCTCCCATCCAAGGAGTATCCTAGGCCAGACCTGCTTAGCTTACCAAGGAAGCCAGTAATGTAATGCAGGAGCCACTGGTGCTGAATGTGTGTAAAGACACACAACTTCTTGCAACGTTGCACATTGTCAGTTTTTCTGACATCTGGAGTTTTTGATAACATGGTCTGTTGATAAGTGTCCAGGATGCCAGGTTTTGCATCAGTGGTATCCACGGCAACAAATGAGGAAAGATGGCCCCTCCCATTCAGGTCTCTGCAAACTCTACAAACTCATGTAGTCCCACTCAGTCAACGTCGGGGCCGGGTACGCTTTAGAACTGAATGCCCTTCTGGTATAAATAAAGTCATCTGAATCTGAAACAAGCTGCTCTCACCCTGTTAGGTAGTAGGACCTAACACCATTTCTAGATCAGAGGTTAAACTCAATGGTGTTTCATTGTAGTAGACAGAATT
>NC_139645.1:24292727-24355227 GCF_964638095.1 Poromitra crassiceps
CTGTAAAAATATGGGGGATTTTGAAGGTGTATAAGCTATTTTACGGACCCATTAGGTGGCGACAGTGCTCTCCGGATTAGAGAAAGATGAGAAAAAAGAGTAGAAGAAGCCGTCGGGAAACGGAAACCGATGCATGCTCTAACGTTAGCTGTGAACAGCAGCCAATCTGCTCCCAGAATTGAGCCTTTCTGTCTCTGTTGCGATAGTTTCTCCATATGATTATTTGCCAGAAAAGGAGCACCCGACACCAGCGTCTTTCTGAAAAGTTAAATTATTCTCAGCTGGGAGCGCTGGGAGTCGGCACACAAAAACGGCGGAGCGCTCTGAAAATAGACGCTGGGTGCAGCGCACTTTGAAACGTGCAGCAGAAAGTTCAGAGCAAACGTGCAGCAGAGAGCCACCAGAGACACTCCCACGGAGGAGGAGTTTGCAGTTGAGGGGGGTGGGGCACGCAGGGCACCATACAACACCGACCCAGACAGCAGGCTCGATGGACAGATTGGCAAACACAAGCTGGAATACCTGATGCACCAGCAGTAAATCAAGACCAGCAAGAAGGTGTAGGGTCTGTGCACGCAGGGGCCAGCGCTGCTGGTTGCAGCTAAAAAATATTATTTTGCCATCAAAATTCCTTTGTTTTTGCTGTTTTATTTTAGGAAATTACTGTTCAGATATTTGAGGTGTCACTACATCAGAAAATATTAGCTTCAGAGTCAGTGATGTGCTTGAAATGCTTCATTTCACAAAAGGCTAATTATCTCCAGTTCTAGTTTGAAACATCTGTTTCTGGTGAAACCAACCTATCTAATACTGCTGATAACTAAAGAACGGAAAATGATATAAATAAACTTTTTTTTCTGATGATACAAGAGAGTCTCATCGTTTTTGGGCGTGTTCGGTGTTTACATAGTAATATCACACAATATTCTGTGGGTCTTGAGAAATCACCGAAAACGCTTTGAAAGGGCTGGCACTGGGAGCGTCCGTTTTCCAGAAATGGCTGGCAGCCAATGAGTTAATAGAACACACTCAAAAAGAAACATAGATAGTAAGGTACACTCAAAAATACTAAAACGACAGAAAACATACTATAAGTGATTACATGTCTGGTTGGCTTTCAACCATTGTTTTAATTTATTTCTAAAAGTGGCCCGTGTGGGGCTTTCCCTCAGGGAAACTGGGAGACTGTTCCACGTTTGGCTGCCTTTTATAGACAGGACGTTTGGACCAAACGTGGTCAGTCTACGATGGACCTCACAGTGAGTCACCTCTGGTGTCTGCCTGGTTCCAAGTCCAGTGATTTATTTTCTTGTGGATGAATTTCTGAACAGGAGGGGGTGCTACAGTAGACCGTGTAGGCACACACACACACACACACACACACACACACACACACACACACACACACACACACACACACACACACACACACACACACGCGCGCGCGCGCGCACACACACACACACACACACACACACACACACACACACACACACACACACACACACACACACACACACACACACGCGCACGCACACACACACACACACACACACACACACACACACACACACACACAGCAACACAGGACCCACACTTCAAACCAAGGGCTGCCGCACTTCAAAGCATGGGAACAGAGTCGCAGCAAGCAAGTGCAAGCAGGTCTGTGTAAAAGCATTCAACACTGAAACGTGGAGCTAAAAAATACATTATTTTTGGAAAAACGACCCAGGGAAAACCACATGGGATAGTTTAATCTCCCGATTATGAAGCAACCCAATCGCCAAAATAAAGTGTTGTCATTTTACTGGTCGACGGCCTACAAATGTTTCTACTCCTTTTTTGGGGTAGGTTTTTGGTTATAGGGTTATGGTCTGGGTTAGGTTTAGAGGGTCTGAGGTGGTTGGGAGACCCCTTTGGGGTCAGAGACCCGCCGAAGGGGGCCACAGACCCCCCGGGGACCCCTGTCCCACGCCCCATGTCTAACCCTAACCCAGACCCTAACCCTAAACCTAACCTCTCCCACCCCTAACCAGGGGCGTATCTACGGGTGGGCCTGGGTAGGCACAGGCCCACCCACTTCTTGCCCTGGCCCTTTTTTTTATTTTTATTTTTTTTATTGGTTGTTTTCTAGAGGCAAACTTGCTGCTGCCTTGCTAGCCAATGGTTTTGTAGCTTAAAAACGCAGGGCACATAATCTCCAGAGTCTAATGCATGACAACTTCATGACATCTAGGAATTTTGCGCTCGTTCCGTGCAAAGTTTCGTCATGCAATTGCCCCACCAATTTTGTCCAGGCCCACCCATAATTGAATTTCTGCCTACGCCCCTGCCCCTAACACTAAACCTAATTTTCCTCCCCCAAAACCCAGCCCTAACCCAGACCCTAACCTCTCCCACCCCCCACACCTAAACCTAACCTCTTCCACCCCTCTAAAAACTCCCACTCAAATCCCTATTAATTTTTTTTTCCATTGAACAATTTTAGAGCCAAATTCGTGTAGAAACATTTTTGGCTGTGGACCAATGATACTATTTCACAATTTTCTAAAGACTGTGTTGCATATGTAGGCTACAATATTAACGTACATTTGAATATTCTATCCTAGTAAGCTACTATAATGTTATAATTACTTTTTCCAGTGACTCCTGAGCAAACCATGCAACTAATATAATAATTATCAAGAATGTAATTAATTTGGGGAAATATGATGACAAAAAGTGTATCTACTGTATGAGAATCTGCATATTATCCCAGTTTGGCAAAAATGATCACGTAATGAGTGGTGCCCCATTTCCTAGCCAATTGTTTTCAACCCATACCCCTTGTGGCTCTGTTTTGAAGGATATGCGTAGCAATGCAACGGGTACTCATAAATGGGGGGGGGGGGGGGGGGGGTACATAGAAATGGGATTGGGCCAAAGAAGCAGATCATCTCTGATCAATGGAGTTTATGTATCCCAACTAGGGATGGGCAATTTTCGAATAATCGTTTTTATTATCAAGATCAACTTTTATTATTGAAAGTCGAAAATCTTTTTTTTTCTTGTTTTTTTGGTAACCCGCGCCTGTCTCTTTAAGAATCACACCCTTTGTCCATGTGACATGTAGGAGCTGCGCAAGTGCGCCCTGGTGCAATCGTCAATTTCGACGAAAGAAAAGCCCAGCGAATTTCTCACTAGTGTTTTTGCTAGAAGCAGCGCCGCTCCTGGCCATTTGGGTGCCCTAAGCGTACATTTTTTCATTGTGCCCCCAACCCCTACCAAGAAAAAAATCACAAATGCAATCTTTACTTGAGATGCCTGAATTTTTTAATGTTACAAGCAGAGGCGCTTTATTTTGAAACTCCAAGAAGGAAGTATCTGCTGTATGCAGGGAAGTACAGTAGCTTAACTACAAAAATAGTGGATGGACTGAAAAGTCAGCTGTTTATCTGCTGCAGCATGTTGAAGACATAAATGTTCAGTTTGAACAACACCCGTTCTGATCATTATAGAGCAAGATGATCGCTTCCACTACACAACACTGTATTTACGTAGGCTACGTTACAAATTTGCGGGAATGAGAGGAATCTCGCACTTGTACTGATGTCCAGCATGACTGGTGACGAGGGAAAATGTGAGTTTGTTTACTGCGTCACATGTAATTAGCTAAGCTCCTTGGGTTGTGGGTGCAGGCAGACTTAAGATGGGACATGCAGGTGAATGCAACTAAAGAAAAAAGCAAATCAACGCATGTTCATCCTAAAGAGACTGCAAAGTTTGGCATCCCAACAGATGATCTGAAGATACAATGTACATCCGCCCAGCGCCGCGGGAAGTAGGGGTGCAGCACCCCCTAGATTTTTTCCAATTTTTTCAATTTTTTTTTTTTTTTACAAATGTAATTAAAAATATTTTGCAGTGCACTATGTTCCTTTCTTGTTTAAGAATGTTTCGGGAAATGAAAATGTAGCCTATTTAAATAGAATTATCAACAATAACAATCAAGGAAGTTACATGCTTGTAGGCTAGAGAAGAAGAAGAAGCGCGCATGCACGCACATGTTGTGTTGAACCAACCAACAACCAATACGAATTGTTTAATCTGGCAATAAAGAAATGTGAACTTGACATGCTATTTTAATAGCCTACTCAAAAATGCACCTCCCACTATACAGCAAAGAGAGGAGTCAATGTTTATTGATATATGCCATTCAGATCAGAATAATTAGTCTAGTCATTAAGTTTGCTGATAATATTTCTATCATGTTAAAGGACGGCTTTACCGTGGGGAATATGAATATATATTAAATCTCACACCCCTAAGGTTTTCGAATCCGTTGAAATTTTTGAAATTGGTGCTTCCCTGCCTGACCTATCAACCATCTCTCACATATTTTTCGGGCCAGCCGACGCGTTACGCGTCATCTGGCCCGAGTCCGTCTTGCGGAAGTCGAGCGCCTATGAACTACAAGTGTTGTGAGCCATGGTCCCGCCTCTGGAGGTCCTCCACGCCCCTTCAGAGGGCTCGAAGAAAAGCAAAAGGCAGCCATCTTTTTTCAACCGCCTAGCCTATGGTAGCTAGGTTAGCTTTCCATAGCTCCTTGCAAAGAGACCATATCTCTGGAACGGAAGCACGGACAGACACGGGACTGGCGGCATTGGAAAGCTCGTCAAATTTTACATCTAGTAGTAGGTGCGTTGAAGTAACGAAATCAACGCTGAGCAATGTACCCGATTTTACACATTTTTACATGAAATGGTTACAACATCAAACTCCTACAAAAATGCCTTAAAATGCATGATTTTTTTTTTATGAAGACATCTCCCGACATATATACTACCGTTTAAATTTGGTGCAATTTGGAGGCAATTTTTTTTTGATGTTTTGTAATTTTTTCTTCTTCTACTAAATCTTTTTATGTCGAAGCCTTCTTCTTCTTCGACTTTTATGGCGGTTGGCAAGCATATATGTGCATTACCGCCACCTACTGGAGTTTGATATCAGCCAAATGCCTGAGGGGTGGGCGTGGAAACGAAGGCCACGCGAGCCCAGTGCATTGTGGGAAATGTAGTATTTCGGGTCCCCGCACCCGCCTCTCCCCTCCACCACCCCCCCCCCCCCCCCTTCCCACACAGAGTGGATTTCTGGTGATATCTCTGGCGGGAAACAACCAATTTCAAAAATTTCAACGGATTCGAAAACCTTAGGGGCGTGAGATTTAATATATATTCATATTCCCCACGGTAAAGCCGGCCTTTACGTCTGTGTCATGTTAACTGGTGTATTCAGAGCAAATAGGGAGATATAGAGCATTATCATCATGCTATATATCTCCCTCTTTGCTCTGAATGAGTGAGAAAAGGAGAAAATACTGAATAATTACATCACAACAGTATCCCAATGTTAATTTAAAATGAGATATTCCTCTAAATATGGCAAAAAAATGTAAAAAAAAAACGTCCAATTTTTTTCCGCGGGCCCCACCGAGAGTCCCTTCCTCCCAGCACCCCCTGCTTAAAATGACTTCCAGCGGCCCTGCATCCGCCCAGTATTGGAGTACGCGCCGGTCGTGTGGCACTTCAGCATAACCAGCAAACAGAACCAGGCCCTAGAAAGAGTCCAAACAAGGTCACTCAAGATCATCCTGGGTTCTGACTACAGATCCTACTCTGAGGCCTGCCAGACCCTCAACATCCAACCTCTGCAGAAGAGACGAGAGGAGCTGTGCCTGAACTTTGCACTCAAACTCCAAAGTTCCACAGGTGTCTCAAGCTGGCTCCCACCAACATGCGCTGAGAGAGAAGGAGCAAGGACAAGACAAGGAGCACAGCTGAGAGACATCAAGTGTAAAACAGAGCGCTACAAAAAGAGCCCTATACCCTCCATGGTCAGATTGCTGAATGGACACAAATAAGAGCAATCCTGTGTTACTGTGTTTCTGGCTTTACTGTGCTTTTTAGATATTTTTAGATATTTAACGAATTCTAATATTCAATATGTATTGTGCACTGCAATTCAGTTTGCTCATTTTAAACTGCCAGAGTGCATTTTAATGACACATGTATTTAAATGTGTAAATAAAGGACATATAATTAACGAGGAGATCCCGCAACCTTCTTTTAAGAGGGCACCGTGGCCAGTTAAAAAACTGCCAAACTGGCCATGTGGAGAGTTACTTTTAGAAGGGGCATTACCTAAACTACTTTAACTGCGGGGCATCCACCCCGTCTGTTTGACCGTGGTATTCCTGCTCTGGATGATGCCCTAGGCAACACATGGTGCCCTACACTCGCTGTGCGCGTGTAGGGAGCGGCGGCCCTGGCTAGAAATGCCCATTCCTAATCCCAAATCTACTTTTTTCAGTAGATAATTATTATTACATGTATTTGTTGATTGAAATTCATAGTCTGCAATGTTTGCATAGCCTATTTGAATGTTCTTTTTTCGTCAATAACGATTACAAGAAAGTGCCAAAGTAGCACGTTTCACTTAATTTGCTTTTTTTCGCTGATCCCTACATGAAACACACACTCGCACGCACGCACGCACACACACACACACACACACACACACACACACACACACAGTAATATACAGTACTAGGATGTATCCTTTATCTCAACCTGTTTTATCTGCTTTCGTCATGACACTATACAAGAACTAACACAAATTGAATGGAATAACAATTGCCATCCGTGGCTACACCCCATCTAGCCACCCAGGTATGCCTGCCCCCGCCATTGCCAGAGGCGTAGCAATTGGACAGGCAAGCCAGGCAACTGCTTGGAGCCCCGGGCACTAGGGGGCCCCCTAGAGCTGACCAAATGTACTCCACAGCAGTGACTGCAACCCCCTCCCCCTTGAACAACTAATGGGTGATTTGCAATGACATGACATCACAGTAGGAAACCTCCCTTGTGGGGCTCCATCTCATCCCCGCCTTGCACCACGTCAGAGATGGGGACTTGAGACTTGGTGACTTGGACTTGAGTCGACTTGAGTCCCTGTTTTGATCACTTGCGACTTGACTTTACAAAAACTGAATGACTTGAGAGTTGACTTAGACTTGGAAGTTAAAGACTCGGGACTTGACTTGACTTGAGACGTGATGACTTGTTTGTGTTCATCACTTTAAATATTAAATATTCACTTGTTCAACGTGTTCAAGTGTCTGTGTAAAGTCATCCAGTATGCAAGTGCCCATGAGAACCCATTCTCATTCAAATATCTTGAGGTGAGAGGTCAAGGGTCGCCAACATTTTGCCTATAACTAACTGTCTTTTTTTTCTTTCTTTCTTTCTTTCTTTCTTTCTTTCTTTCTTTCTTTCTTTCTTACACTTTCACGGACAGTATATGGAAGCAGAGCCCTTGTTGTTCAGTGCAGTGACCCTGTGGGAAAGTTGTCAGTCAGCAAGTTAATGAATTGTGAATTGTAAACTAATAAATGAAATGTGTTGACGTCAGACGATATGAGGATCTGATTCTTATCTCTGATCACAAGGTCCTATTGTTAGAGAAGGCACGCTGATGGCACGGTGGCTCAGTGGTTAGCACTGTTGCCTCACAGCAAGAAGGTTCGAACCCAGGTCCATCCTTTCTGTGTGGAGTTTGCATGTTCTACCCATGCTCGTGTGGGTTTCCTCCGGGTGCTCCGGTTTCCTCCCACCATCAAAGACATGTATGTTAGGGTTCATACTGCTGTCAGTGCCCCTGACCAAGGCAACAGCAAAAGAACAGGAGTTGGTCCCCGGGCGCTGCCCTGCGGCTGCCCACTGCTCCTAATTCTAAAAAGGTTCCTAGAGCATGGGTCAAATGCAGAGGATGAATTTCTCCATTGGGATAAATAAAGGATCCTTTAACTTAAGCACCAACATACTAATACTAATACTAAAAATACTCATTAATATTTTTGCATATAGCTAGCATGAAGGAGTTCATACAATATCTCATCTCATGTCAGGGTGAAGTAGGAGGCTAGTAGTAGTTTCAGATTCCATTTAGATTCCATATTTGTACTTTTTGATTACATTTAGATCACATTTCTATGGTGCAATTACTTTTGAGTTACATCTTCACTCAGAATATTTTCATCTCTTAGCATTTCATTTTATTCTCATCTGAACTTCCATGGCAAATTTGTTCCAGTTGAAAAACAAACTTCCTGTGGTGTAAAGTTCACAGCCGGTGACATCGTCATCAGCTTCGGTGGATTCGCTCTTTGGACTTCCTTCTCCCTCTTCATATCACATGCTTTAAGGTTCAAACGTTCACATCTTTATTATCCCTGAAGAGGAATTTGTTGTACAGCCAGCAGGAAATATATAACCATGATCAGACAAAGCCATATACTGAGGTAACACTTTACAAGTTAGTGAAGAGAAAAGTAGAGTGCGCACATCTACGTATGCAGGTGCCGGACAATGTGAATCCACCAAGAGCAAGAAGACTCGTTGGCCTCAACAGAACTATATAAATAAAATAAGGTCCGCACACTGGAATTAGGATGCTCCCGGTCACTTTATTAACGTTTCGTTCAAACAGAACTTCATCAGAATGGAAGCAGGAAGTGGGAGGGACACTCTTATACTGTACATTACATGGTTCAATCCATATGTTTTGGGATTGAATTTACTCAATTACTTGTTGTTGTGGTCAGTTTTTTGCAGTGTTTATTGGTCTTGATTATGATCCTTGATTGGCTTCAGTGTTTTCACCTGCCTGTGTTTTCTCTCCACCAATTGGATTGAACCATGTAATGTATAAGAGTGTTCCTCCCACTTTACAAGTTAGCATGGCGGTTGCTAGTTGGGATCCATTATTCAAAAACGTAATGTATTACACATTACACATTACTTTCAAAAAAAGTAATGCCTTACTTTACTTGATTACTCCCTTGAGAAAGGAATTCGTTACACTACTCGTTACATTACTTTTGCGTTACTCCGTAACATCGCCTGAGATGCATTGTCATGTAATTTGCAAGTTAACAATACAACATTAAACCTTACATATGCCCATATATTAGCACAAATCTCTATCGTAATAAGGTAGGTTGTAGTGATGCGCGGATCACCCAGAACCCGCCGGGTCCCGCGGGCTGGGCCGCCCAGGCGGGCTGGGTTGGCAAATTATGAAAATATCACGGGTGCGGGCGGGGCAGGCTCAGAACATGACAAAGCAACATTATTAAATAATTTAGAGCAATGAAACACGCAGAGTAATTAACCTTAAAGACGTTAACTCTCACACACGTAGGTACACACAATCAGACAGACTCCTCCTGCACTCTCTATAGCCTACATGGAGTAAAGAAACGCTTCAATGAGGTAGCCTATGTGGTCTCAAAACAAACATTTTGGAAGGATTATTCGCTGTAATTATTATTTGAAGTGTCCATAGAACTAATGCCACCGCAGATTTTCTGTTGTGGACTCGACTGTGATCTATTTGTCAACTTTACTGCAACGTGAGTAGGCTGTGAACAATTGAGAGCGCATGAGGTAATTAAAAGAAATCAGACAGCGAGTCTAGCCGTATCTGCAAGCCGTGTGCGCACCTGCTGCACTACTACGTTTAGTAGCCTACTACTGCAACATGGCCAATTGAGAGCGCATGAGGTAATTAAAAGAAATGGGGAAGAATAAGAACTGTTTCTGTAGCCTGCCTAGTGCCTACCTCTACCTGCTACCTCCATTTGAAACACTGCGGTCATGCCATCCACACTTTGGGGAAGCGTAGTCGCGCTATCTGAAGACCATGGATTAATTGAAGAAAGACCGACATGAAAGCAGCCGCACAACTCATCCAGAGCAGTAGGCTACAACTGTTGTCACGCAGGCAGCATGTGAGTGTGTGTGTGTGTGTGTGTGTGTGTGTGTGTGAGAGAGAGAGAGGGGGGAGAGAGACAGAGTTATTAGCTACTTTGCACACCTTGGAAGCTCTGCTGTGCTCCTCCTGAGTCCGGAGACATATTACATTAAATTGGCCGTTGCGGGCTGCTGGGTTGGGCTGGGTTCGGAATTTTCAGATATTTTAACGGGCTGGGCGGGGCGGGCTGGCTCCAATGACGGGTTGGGTTGGCCCTGACCCGCGCATCACTAGCACTTTGATGTCTTCATAGTTAGATTAAGTTATCCTTTATTTATCCCATGGGGAAATTCCCCATAGTGCAATCTATTTACAGTGTTCATCATGTATCCTCCCATAGTGCTCCTATTCATGATACTGTATGACCATTCTATGACCCAGACGCATGAGTCCTATTCATGATACTGTATGACCATTCTATGACCCAGACGCATGAGTCCTATTCATGATACTGTATGACCATTCTATGACCCAGACACAGAGTCTGTGGAAATTCGTCCCTCAGTGCTTTCTCAATCTTCTCTCCGGAAATGTACAGCAATATTCAGAAACCTTCTCGCCGCATCCATGATCATCGTAATCTTTTCCTTTTTTCCTTTGACCTGTTCTGCACAATTGATCACCATCGCCATGCACGTCAGAAATCCTCTTTTGTCCACACATACGTTTTGTTCAATTCCCTTCTTCCGTTTCTGCTCTGGTTCCCTTTTGACTTCCTCCATTTTATCATTTCTCTCCACTATCTTCCCTTTCCCCTTCAAGAAATCGCGTCATCCTCTTAGCCTCAACCACACCTTGCACACCGAAAAACTATTCCGCCTCTACCGACAGAGGCACACCACTCTCAAGTCATGCTCAAGGTTGAGCATACACCTCTCCCCAATAGCCATGCCCCCCCCCCCCCCCCGCCCGCCCGCGGGGACCACGCCCCACACCTAAAGACATGTAAAAAAACACGATTTCAGACGGACAAGCCCGTCTTTATTGTCACACGATTACAATCAACACATGCACGGAGGGCCACAACACACACATGCTGACGGTGGCCGGTGAAATTTGTCCTCTGCATTTAACCCATCCTGGCTTTGTCCTTTCCTCCGGGGGGCAGGCCAGGAGCAGTGGTCGCTTTCTCGTACAGCGCCCGGGGACCGACTTCGGATGTTGTCGTCACTGGTCGGATGACGATGACGATCTGATCTTCTGCATGTTTTTAATGGGGGGGGGTTATATACGGAGGAACCCCCCTGGGGGAGCACGGGGAGAACATGCAAACTCCACACAGACAGAAGGGCCCTTACGACGAGATACCCCACCTGGGCAGTAGGCACTGAAGATATGGGGGGGAACAGAACCACAGCGCCCACAGTGTCCCAGGCGAGAATCGAACTCAGGACCTTCTGACTGCGAGGCGACAGCTCTACCACTGAGCCACCGTGCCCCCCTGTATGTTACGGTTAATACTCCTGTCAGTACCCCTGACCAAGGCAATGGCAAAAAGAACTGGAGTTGGTCCTCGGGCACTGCACTGCGGCTGCCCACTGCTCCTAGATCTAGGAAGGTTCCTAGTAGAGCAGTGGTGGTGAACGTCCGGCCTCCAGGCCGTATACGGCCCCAGAGGCCATTTGAACCGGCCCGCAACACAATTAAATTGTTACATTTTATACTAGTAGGAATAAAAAAAAAAACAGGGAAACAATGACCGACAGCCATTAGTTTTCTGAAATAAAACAGACTGTTGTAAATGTCCGAGTCAACGTCAGGGTCAGTGAACACAGCATGTGACCGGTACGTGACTTTGTGTGTTGACACCTGGTTGACACTAGACTAGAGCGCACAGTGTTAACAAGTGATGAATCATGGGGACTGTCAAGAAAAGGAAGGTAGATGCAGAATGCCGTGTATTCCAGGGAAAATGGACAAACAAATTTTTCTTTTTTGAAGTGAAAGGCAAGCCAGTGTGCCTAGTTTGTGGCAAGGCGCTGGCAGTGATGAAAAAGGCAAATCTCGAGCGCCACTACAGCTCGAAACATGCTAAACTCAGCGAGTTGAAAGGACAAATGCGTGTGGATAAAATCAACGCTCTTCGTCGGAGTTTGGGTGCCCAGCAAGCAACTTTCACAAGACCACAGGCTGACGGAGAGAATGTTACGCGTGCAAGTTTTGTTGTGAGTGAATTAATAGCCAAGAAGCTGAAACCTCATGCTGAAGGAGAGTTTGTGAAGGAGTGTCTCGTCGCTGCGCCGGAGCTACTCGCGCCCGACAAAGTGAAATTATTTCAAAGCGTCAGTTTGTCTCGAAGAACCGTTTCAGACAGGATTACAGATATGGCACAAAACATTGAAAAAACACTGAAGGCCACTGCAAAAGACTTTGAGTATTTTTCTCTGGCCTGTGATGAGACAACAGACATCACAAACACAGCGCAGCTTGCCATTTTTGTGCGTGGGATTACAGCCGAGTTTGAGACGAAGGAGGAGCTGCTGTCTTTGCAAGCCATCCATGGCACTACCAAAGGTGAGGATTTGTTCAGTAAAGTTGTTGTGGCCATGAACAATTTTGAACTGCCATTTGAGAAGTTGAGCGGCATCGCTACTGATGGAGCACCCGCGATGGTTGGTGCGCAAAAAGGATTAACTGCATTAGTCAAAAAAGAAATGAGCCGTCTGAGTCTGGATCCAAGTGATTTAGTTGCATGTCACTGTATCATACATCAGGAGAATCTGTGTGCACAATCCCTGAAGCTTAACAACGTGATGAAAACCGTCGTGTCCACCATAAACTTCATCAAAAGCAGAGGGCTGAACAGCCGCCAGTTCAAGGAGCTACTCAGCGAGCTCGAGTCAGAGTACGGTGATCTGGTTTATCATTGTGAAGTGCGATGGCTGAGTCGTGCAAATATGCTCGCACGGTTTTATACACTGCGGGAAGAAGTCAAACAGTTCATGGAGATGAAGGGGAAACCTGTCCCGGAGCTCAGTGATGGCAAGTGGCTCAGTGATTTGGCCTTCATGGTGGACATCACCCAGCACCTGTCAGAGTTAAACGTCAAACTGCAAGGTCCCAACCAGCTCATCAGCTCCCTGCTTTCAAATGTGAAATCATTTGAAGTGAAGTTAAGGCTGTGGCAAGGACAACTGGAAAGTGGAAACACTGTGCACTTTCCCACTCTGCAAGAACAAAAGCCTGATGTTACAACAGAATATGCTGGTGAGTGTGCACAACTCATTCAGGCATTTGATGAGAGGTTTCATGATGTGAAAAATATACAAAAAGAACTGGACATGTTTGCTGCCGTTTAATGTGCAACCAGCAGATGTGCCAGACAACGTCCAAATGGAAATAATTGAGCTGCAAAGCAACAACGAGCTCAAAGCTAAGTACAATAACCTCTCTCTGCTGGACTTCTACAAACTGTACGTTCGTGCTGAGGATTTTTCCATCCTGAGGAGACACGCCCTGAAGTTTGCATCTCTGTTTGGGACAACGTACCACTGTGAACAGTTCTTTTCAAAACTGACTCTTGCAAAGACTCGCTACCGCTCAAGACTGACTGACCCAAACTTGGAGAACCAGCTTCGAGTAGCATCATCATCACTGCCAGCTGACATCAGACGCCTCGCCAAAGAGAAACAGTTCCAGCCATCGCATTAGGTGAGTCTGACATCAATCTTGAGGCTCAGTAACACAGTGGTTATATAGACATTTTCTTCTCTTTTTTTTTGCATCTCTGGTCACGTGTTCATAATAGTATGGCCCTTGGAGGACTTTATAAAAATGTATATGGCCCTTGATATGAAAAAAGTTCCCCACCCCTGTAGTAGAGGATGGGTCAAATGCAGAGGATGAATTTCCCCATGGGGAAATTCATCTATTGACGCAATGAAGCGTCAATATGGTGTTTTCAATGGTTTACAATAGAGGGGACTCTTGCGCACCCTGTGAGTACTAAAAATCTTCCTAGGACTCTTTTTTCTCACTGGTATCATTCATAAGCCTGAACGAGAGATGTACTGGTGTACAGATGAAACATTAGCTAGCGCCTACTTCAACAAGGTCATGTTTCGCAACAGGTTTGAAATGATATGGAGATTTCTTCACTTCAGCGATAATGGATCAAACGATGCTACTGACAGGCTGTACAAAGTCCGCCCAGTCTTAGATTACCTGGTGTCCAAATTCCATGAAATGTATCAGCCAAACGTAAAAATGTGCATCGATGATATGCTTCTGTGGCGTGGACGCCTAGCTTTCAGAGGGTACAATCCCCAAAAACCTGTCAAATATGCATCAAATCCAACATCCTTTGTGATTCTGAGACAGGGTACTGTTACAACATGAAGCCTTGTGGAGAAGCTGCTGCCCTGGGAGACAGTTATCTCTCTTCTTGATCGCCTAGCAGGTTATGGCTATAGATCGTTTATGGATAACTTTTACAATTCTGTAAGAATGTGTGAGCCTCTACTTAATCTGAAAACCCATGGCTGTGGTACACTAAGGAAAAACAGAGGTGAACCACCAGTCATTCGACAGGTTTCAAATCGTTACCCTCTTAAAATAATGGCCTATGTCACTTTTTCAGGAAAATTATATTTTTGCCTAAATCATCTCTTCATGATTCTGGCCACCTCTGGTAAAATGGCCTAAGTCCTTAAAGTGTAACTAACCCCCAAAACACTTTTTTCCAGCTTTTAACCAATATATATGACTTTTGGGGTGGTGTGTGAAGATTTGTGGTCAAAATCTCCACATTTGAGACCAAACTGTTACTATTGTACCATTTGTATCATTTTCAGCCGCATAAGTGCCCTCTATGGGTTCAAACCTGCTTTTTTTTGCCCTCAAAAATGCCCAAAATGTGGTACAACCTGACGTCACGATGAACCAAAGACTATGGGATTTCAAGATAGTAACTCCCCTACTCCCCCTGTACACTTTCCCGGCTCCTCTCAACTCAAAGCCTATAAAAGCCACTATAATCATAAATAGAAATAAAAGGAAGGAAATGGAGTTGTGTTGCTGAAAATCATTCCCAACCTTTTTCATATTAAGGACCTTTAATTTAGTTCACATTGGGGCAATGGACCCCCATATGATGAGATTTGGTATCTCAGATGCAAATCTGTGCATCTGAGCATCTGAGCAAGTCTCTCAGATGCGTGTGTGTGTGTGTGTGTGTGTGTGTGTGTGTGTGTGTGTGTTTTTTTTTATGTAGCCTAGATATGATTTTGTCCAGAATTCTATATATATTAGGTATAATAACAGAGAATCCTGGAATCCTCTCAAGGACCACTGGTGGTCCGAACCCCAGATTGAGAACCACTCAACCACTTCGATTGTGGAGAGAGAAGAGAGAGAAGAGGACTCTCTGTGCCCCTTTGTCACTTATGCACCTGGCCCCTAAACTGTCTGTGCACGTCTCTGGATAGCAGCAGGCAGCAGCAGCTCGTTACTTGCACGTTGGTTTCTCCCACAATCTGCTCTGCTGTTCCACTCACGTCTCCCCCCTCCCCTTCCCCTCTCTCTCTCTCTCCCTCTCTGTCAATAGTCACAGCTGTATCTGTAGGTTTTTCACAATAAAAATCGTCCGGGGTGCTTTGTCAATGAGTTCGCCTTATATGAATCAGCAGAAATGTTTCAAAATGGCTCCAGACTACTGAAAGCGACCAGGATTAAACGCTAGTTAGTAGATGTAAAACATAAACAAACAAACAAAAAAAGAGGGAAACTAAACTAAAGCAGCCTACAGCCTTTTAAAATGTATTTTCCTGGTTCACTTTTGACGGGGAGGAGAAGGCACTAAGGCAGGTGAAGTGACACTCACCTTCGACGTAGGCTACTCAGCTGCTGCAGCTCAGCTGCACTGAAGCTGTGCCTGGATCCTGTCTGTGACAAGCGGCTTGTCCAGTCGTATGCAGCGGTCTGCACCATAGACATCGGTTCAAGTAAACAGATGCGGGATTCGTGCAATCCTGCGCCCAATTTCAGGCACTGATTGTGCAGAAAAGGAGGGGGCGGCTGGGCGCACGCCAGCGATTTTTGTTTTTGTTTGTTTGTTGTTTTGTGAAGGCTACAGAGCGCCCTAGCCGAACTGGCGCCCCAGGCAGGAGACTGTTTCGCCTGGCCTTGAGGAGGAGGGAGAGGGGAGAATGTTGTGTTTGTACTGTCTGCGGCCCAGCTGCAGCTCCGCTCTGGTCTCGCGCTCGAGAGGAAAAAGCAGAGGGATATTTTTACATGGTGCAATGCACCTTTGGACAAGAATCACGAGAAGAAAAAAAACGAAAATGAAAAACTGACTTCATAGCGTTCTAGAGGACAAGTTGGTGAACAATTTAACGTGTTTACCTCAATGCAGAAATCTCCCATTGTGATTACATTAGAGCGTGTTCAGAGTGGGGGGTTGCTGCGGCAGCCGATAACCAGGCTCGCGTCACCAGGCTCTTTTAACGATAGTTACTGTACATGGGAGTCAATGGCAATAAAGTAGTTTGCCACTGAATGACCAAATTGATATAACTTTCAACCATTTTGAGCAACGCTGTTTCCATACAGGCCACCAGCGTTGGCTAGTTGTCGATATTTATAAAGATTTTGTAGCTCTCATATAAGGTTTTTCTTGATGCGGTGGGCAAACTGTCATGGCGTCGCTTTCGGTAAAAAATTCTTGTCTGAGCACAGCCAAAGAGTATAGTGAGACAAGAGGAGACGATCTTCGCCTTCGTTTCTTGGTTTTTCCCATAGGTTTTTTCAAATCAAGCAGCATGCCGTTTTGTCACATATATGGGGGGTAAGTCCCCCTTTAATTGAATGTCCTTAATGAATTGGAATGATTAATAAATGTCATATATTCTGTATTTGGTTCAGTTTTTTTATGTTTTCTGATAAACTTAAAGTGACTTATGCCATTATTTTAAGAGGGTGACGAAATGCTGACCTGGGAATTGAGCAAACAATCGTGCGTCACAGTGACAGTGGTCATGGCATGGCGGGACAAACAAATAGTGAAAATGGTTACAACAGTCCACCAGAACAACATGGAAAGCATTGAGGTATGGCAGAGAGGCCACGAAGATCAAGTTTCACCACTGTATCAGGGCCCCTACTGAAAGGGTTAGGGAGGCGTGGCGGGAGCATGTTGACTTGTCTGAAATTATATGGGACAGTAGTTTATCTATAGTCCAGCTCTGCTCAGTTAACAGCAGACACCAACGATTCCAATTTAAGGTCACTCATCGTCTTCATTATTCAAAGTCCAGGTTGCACAAGACCTACCCTTCTGTCTCACCACTATGTGATAGGTGTCGGGTGTCAGATGGTACACTTGTCCTTTACTATCTGGATTCTGGGCCAAAATATTTGATTGGTACTCTAAGGCCTATAAAATAACCCCTCAGCCATCTTCGGCTGTTCAGAATCCTCTCTGCTCCTCCCTGCGGCTGTACAACAGTCTCTGACGCAGGGGACGACTATCGCCAAGAGACTAATTCTTAAGGAGTGGAAGTCCCCCTCTCCACCTTCTTTTCAGCTGTGGCTGACGGACATGGTCTCGTTATACATATGGAGAGACTCCGCTTCCTGAGGACCAATTCATTTAGGAAATTCACTTAGGAAATTCACAATGATCTGGGATCCATTTCTAGCCTAGATGAGGTTAAGAGCAACAAGTAAGTTGCTCAGCTGACTTCTCATGGACCCCTTGCACGGGAACTCATGCACATTTCTTACAAGCACATAAGCACTTGACCCGGCTGGTAGCGCCATGTTGTAACATTAATGTTGGTATATGTATGTTTTTGTTTTTTGTCTGAGCCTGTTTTTGTTTTCTATGTTCTGAAAATTACAAAATAAAATATGGAGAAAAAAGAAAGATCAAGTTTCACAACAAAAGCCAGCGTGCATTGTGGCATACAATAACTCAATGAATGGAGTTGACAAATTAGACCAAAACATTGTGTACGACCCATTTGTCAGGAAGTCACACAAGTGGACAAAGACATTTGTAGTATCGGCAGAGGATGGAGTAGCAACCAGGATTGAGTAATTCAAATGAGCACTAAACGGGGGATAAAAATGGGATAAAAAGACATTTGTAGCATATATGTTTGAGATCAGTTTGTTCAACGCTTTTATCATTTACAAAGCTAAAAACCCACAGGGCAAATGTCAAACTCTTCTCTCATTCATTCCAAGTGTTGTAAAGTCTGAGACATGCTGGGGGGGAGGAGGAAACTATAGGTGTTGTAAAGTCTGAGACATGCTGGGGGGGAGGAGGAAACTATAGGTGTTGTAAAGTCTGAGACATGCTGGGGAAGAGGAGGAAACTATAGGTGTTGTAAAGCCTGAGACATGCTGGGGAGGAGGAGGAAACTATAGGTGTTGTAAAGCCTGAGATGCTGGGGGGGATGAGGAAACTACAGGTGTTGTAAAGTCTGAGACATGCTGGGGGGGGATGAGGAAACTATAGGTGTTGTAAAGTCTGAGACATGCTGGGGGGGATGAGGAAACTATAGGTGTTGTAAAGTCTGAGACATGCTGGGGGGGATGAGGAAACTATAGGTGTTGTAAAGTCTGAGACATGCTGGGGAGGAGGAAACTATAGGTGTTGTAAAGTCTGAGACATGCTGGGGAGGAGGAAACTATAGGTGTTGTAAAGTCTGAGACATGCTGGGGGGGATGAGGAAACTACAGGTGTTGTAAAGTCTGAGACATGCTGGGGGGGGATGAGGAAACTATAGGTGTTGTAAAGTCTGAGACATGCTGGGGGGGATGCGGAAACTATAGGTGTTGTAAAGTCTGAGACATGCTGGGGGGGATGAGGAAACTATAGGTGTTGTAAAGCCTGAGACATGCTAGGGGGGAGGAAACTATAGGTGTTGTAAAGTCTGAGACATGCTGGGGGGGAGGAGGAAACTATAGGTGTTGTAAAGTCTGAGACATGCTGGGGGGGAGGAGGAAACTATAGGGTGTTGTAAAGTCTGAGACATGCTGGGGGGGAGGAGGAAACTATAGGTGTTGTAAAGCCTGAGACATGCTGGGGGGGAGGAAACTAAAGGTGTTGTAAAGTCTGAGACATGCTGGGGGGGGAGGAAACTATAGGAGTTGTAAAGTCTGAGACATGCTGGGGGGGAGGAGGAAACTATAGGTGTTGTAAAGCCTGAGACATGCTGGGGGGGAGGAAACTATAGGTGTTGTAAAGTCTGAGACATGCTGGGGAGGAGGAAACTATAGGTGTTGTAAAGTCTGAGATATGCTGGGGGGGAGGAAACTATAGGTGTTGTAAAGCCTGAGACATGCTGGGGGGGAGGAAACTATAGGTGTTGTAAAGCCTGAGACATGCTGGGGAGGAGGAAACTATAGGTGTTGTAAAGTCTGAGACATGCTGGGGGGGAGGAGGAAACTAAAGGTGTTGTAAAGTCTGAGACATGCTGGGGGGGAGGAAACTATAGGAGTTGTAAAGTCTGAGACATGCTGGGGGGAGGAAACTATAGGTGTTGTAAAGCCTGAGACATGCTGGGGGGGGGGGAACTATAGGTGTTGTAAAGCCTGAGACATGCTGGGGGGGAGGAGGAAACTATAGGTGTTGTAAAGTCTGAGACATGCTGGGGGGGAGGAGGAAACTATAGGTGTTGTAAAGCCTGAGACATGCTGGGGGGGAGGAAACTATAGGTGTTGTAAAGTCTGAGACATGCTGGGGGGAGGAAACTATAGGTGTTGTAAAGTCTGAGACATGCTGGGGGGAGGAAACTATAGGTGTTGTAAAGCCTGAGACATGCTGGGGGGAGGAAACTATAGGTGTTGTAAAGCCTGAGACATGCTGGGGGGGAGGAGGAAACTATAGGTGTTGTAAAGTCTGAGACATGCTGGGGGGGGGAGGAAACTATAGGTGTTGTAAAGTCTGAGACATGCTGGGGGGGAGAAGGAAACTATAGGTGTTGTAAAGCCTGAGACATGCTGGGGGGGAGGAAACTATAGGTGTTGTAAAGTCTGAGACATGCTGGGGGGGGAGGAGGAAAGGGGGAGGAGGAAACTATAGGTGTTGTAAAGTCTGAGACATGCTGGGGGGGCAGGAAACTATAGGTGTTGTAAAGTCTGAGACATGCTGGGGGGGAGGAGGAAACTATAGGTGTTGTAAAGTCTGAGACATGCTGGGGGGGGGAGGAAACTATAGGTGTTGTAAAGTCTGAGACATGCTGGGGGGGAGGAAACTATAGGTGTTGTAAAGTCTGAGACATGCTGGGGGGGAGGGAACTATAGGTGTTGTAAAGTCTGAGACATGCTGGGGGGGAGGAAACTATAGGTGTTGTAAAGCCTGAGACATGCTGGGGGGGAGGAAGCTATAGGTGTTGTAAAGTCTGAGACATGCTGGGGAGGAGGAGGAAACTATAGGTGTTGTAAAGTCTGAGACATGCTGGGGAGGAGGAAACTATAGGTGTTGTAAAGCCTGAGACATGCTGGGGAGGAGGAAACTATAGGTGTTGTAAAGCCTGAGACATGCTGGGGAGGAGGAGGAAACTATAGGTGTTGTAAAGTCTGAGACATGCTGGGGGGGGGAGGAGGAAACTATAGGTGTTGTAAAGTCTGAGACATGCTGGGGGGGAGGAGGAAACTATAGGTGTTGTAAAGTCTGAGACATGCTGGGGGGGAGGAGGAAACTATAGGTGTTGTAAAGTCTGAGACATGCTGGGGAGGAGGAGGAAACTATAGGTGTTGTAAAGTCTGAGACATGCTGGGGGGGAGGAGGAAACTATAGGTGTTGTAAAGTCTGAGACATGCTGGGGGGAGGAAACTATAGGTGTTGTAAAGCCTGAGACATGCTGGGGAGGAGGAGGAAACTATAGGTGTTGTAAAGTCTGAGACATGCTGGGGGGGAGGAGGAAACTATAGGTGTTGTAAAGCCTGAGACATGCTGGGGAGGAGGAAACTATAGGTGTTGTAAAGTCTGAGACATGCTGGGGAGGAGGAAACTATAGGTGTTGTAAAGTCTGAGACATGCTGGGGGGGAGGAAACTATAGGTGTTGTAAAGTCTGAGACATGCTGGGGGGGAGGAGGAAACTATAGGTGTTGTAAAGTCTGAGACATGCTGGGGGGGAGGAAACTATAGGTGTTGTAAAGCCTGAGACATGCTGGGGAGGAGGAGGAAACTATAGGTGTTGTAAAGTCTGAGACATGCTGGGGGGGAGGAGGAAACTATAGGTGTTGTAAAGTCTGAGACATGCTGGGGGGGAGGAAACTATAGGTGTTGTAAAGTCTGAGACATGCTGGGGGGGAGGAGGAAACTATAGGTGTTGTAAAGTCTGAGACATGCTGGGGGGGAGGAAACTATAGGTGTTGTAAAGTCTGAGACATGCTGGGGGGGAGGAGGAAACTATAGGTGTTGTAAAGCCTGAGACATGCTGGGGGGGAGGAGGAAACTATAGGTGTTGTAAAGTCTGAGACATGCTGGGGGGAGGAAACTATAGGTGTTGTAAAGCCTGAGACATGCTGGGGGGAGGAAACTATAGGTGTTGTAAAGCCTGAGACATGCTGGGGGGGAGGAGGAAACTATAGGTGTTGTAAAGTCTGAGACATGCTGGGGAGGAGGAAACTATAGGTGTTGTAAAGTCTGAGACATGCTGGGGGGAGGAGGAAACTATAGGTGTTGTAAAGTCTGAGACATGCTGGGGAGGAGGAAACTATAGGTGTTGTAAAGTCTGAGACATGCTGGGGGGGAGGAGGAAACTATAGGTGTTGTAAAGTCTGAGACATGCTGGGGAGGAGGAAACTATAGGTGTTGTAAAGTCTGAGACATGCTGGGGGGGAGGAAACTATAGGTGTTGTAAAGCCTGAGACATGCTGGGGGGGAGGAAACTATAGGTGTTGTAAAGTCTGAGACATGCTGGGGGGGAGGAGGAAACTATAGGTGTTGTAAAGCCTGAGACATGCTGGGGGGGAGGAGGAAACTATAGGTGAGGAAGTAAGTGATGACCCTCCACCTGAAAAGACTCCCAGGGCACCATACAACACTGACCCTCCCAGGGCACCATACAACACTGACCCTCCCAGGGCACCATACAACACTGACCCTCAGAGCAGGCTGCGTGACAAGTTTGCAGCCATGCACTTGTTCTGATCATGCCAACTCCAAAAAGACAGTTCCCAGCCAGAAGATGACAAGATAAGATCTGAGACAAGATACTACTGTAAAGCCTGTAGTGTCCCTTTACATTTTACATTACATCATTTGACAGACGCTTTTATCCCAAGCGACTTACAATAACACATTTTTGTCAGCAATAGAGCAATCAACTATGCAACACAGTCTATGAAAGAAATAGTGGTAAAGTTTTGTTTTTTTGAGAGAGAGAGCCGAAATAAACTCACCAAACAGATATCAGCGAAAGTGCAGATGATAGAGACAGGGGCAGCACAGATGAAAGGCTCTTTGCAGAAACTAAAAATGTGTTTTCTCAGCTTTCTGGTCATAGACTGGTGTTTTTGGTGAAAATGACCTACATTCAAGTGTTGATAACTAAAGAACTGAAAAAGGCAGAAACAATCCCCCCCCTATAAAAGTAGAGGCTCTCCTCTATCTTTTGAGATATTCAGTTCAGTGTTTACATAGTCATAGAAGAAAATATTCTGTGGGTCTTGAGAGATTAGTCAAAATGATCAAAAACCCTGGTGGTGGCTGGTGACTCTTCCTTTTCAACTCTGGTGGGGAATGAGTTAACAAAACAAAAGCAAAATTGTCACAACCACACGGCACAAAAAAATATAAAACAAACAACCACATTCCATCCAAAACAGCAACACACCTGATATGACCCACCTGCTTGTCAGCACTCAGCTTGCAGGCCTCAGTGTGTTCCTGACAGGAGGCGTGTGCTTCCTTCAAACGGGCCCTCTAGCTTACTGACATTCAAATCACACTTTATTTGAATTGAACCAAATTAGAAAGGACATTTGTGTCCTGGATAAAACCAACTACAACTTTTTGGAAATGAAAAAGAAAGAGGTGGATTAGCTCCAATCCAGGCAGAGATCCCAGACGTCTGGTCAGGCTTGGTGGCTCCTCAGAGGGAATGAGAGCAAATGGCGTCGTGAAAGAAGCTAAAATGAAGGATTTTCCCCTCCCTTTATCCTCCTTCCATAGCTGATTGGTCAGAATGTAGCCCCGCCCCCTCACATACAGTATACCTGTTCATTTAGATGGTTCATGATACAGAGATGGGATGTCAGGGCCCAGACTCTTCAGAGCTTTTGGAGCAGAGTTTTGGCTCGCCCTTTTGGACAAAAATGTTACAGCAAGTTTCCTCCGGTGAGTATGAACAAGTGGAGCTCACAACCCTGGTTATACAGTGCACCTATTTAACAATGAATTTTAGATCACATCCCTGGTTATACAGTGCATCTATTTAACAATGTATTTTAGATCACATGTCTGGTTATACAGTGCATCTATTTAACAATGTATTTTAGATCACATCCCTGGTTATACAGTGCACCTATTTAACAATGTATTTTAGATCACATCCCTGGTTATACAGCACCTATTTAACAATGTATTTTAGATCACAACCCTGGTTATACAGTGCACCTATTTAACAATGTATTTTAGATCACAACCCTGGTTATACAGTGCACCTACTTAACAATGTATTTTAGATCACATACCTGGTTATACAGTGCACCTATTTTTTTTATTTTTTTTTGTAAATATATTTATTGGGTTTTCCTTTTTTTTACACAACATGTATTGACACAAATGCAACATGTACATGTACATACACACGAATACAGAAACGAAACAAAAACAAACCACACACACAAAAACAAATCAAAAAACAAACCAACAGCTATAAAATAAAACCAAAATCAATTAAATTAAATTATTCAAGCATTTCTTACAAGGCACTTACATTCCTGGTGTGCGACTTTCTAGGTATTCTAATCGTCCCCATACTTTATGGAAGTTTTGCATTTTCCCTTTGACGGCATAAGTCAATTTTTCCATGGCAAGAACATTGGAAAGACTTTTAAACCACTGTTCAACTGTCCAGTGCACCTATTTAACAATGTATTTTAGATCACATTCCTGGTTATACAGTGCACCTATTTAACAAAGTATTTTAGATCACATCCCTGGTTATACAGTGCACCTACTTAACAATGTATTTTAGATCACATCCCTGGTTATACAGTGCACCTATTTAACAATGTATTTTAGATCACATCCCTGGTTATACAGTGCACCTATTTAACAATGTATTTTAGATCACATCCCTGGTTATACAGTGCACCTATTTAACAATGTATTTTAGATCACATGTCTGGTTATACAGTGCACCTATTTAACAATGTATTTTAGATCACATGTCTGGTTATACAGTGCACCTATTTAACAATGTATTTTAGATCACATGTCTGGTTATACAGTGCACCTATTTAACAATGTATTTTAGATCACATGTCTGGTTATACAGTGCACCTATTTAACAATGTATTTTAGATCACATCCTGGTTATACAGTGCACCTATTTAACAATGTATTTTAGATCACATCCCTGGTTATACAGTGCACCTATTTAACAATGTATTTTAGATCACATGTCTGGTTAAACAGTGCACCTATTTAACAATGTATTTTAGATCACATCCTGGTTATACAGTGCACCTATTTAACAATGTATTTAGATCACATCCCTGGTTATACAGTGCACCTATTTAACAATGTATTTTAGATCACAACCCTGGTTATACAGTGCATCTATTTAACAATGTATTTTAGATCACATGTCTGGTTATACAGTGCACCTATTTAACAATGTATTTTAGATCACATCCCTGCTTATACAGTGCACCTATTTAACAATGTATTTTAGATCACATGTCTGGTTATACAGTGCACCTATTTAACAATGTATTTTAGATCACATATGGTTATACAGTGCACCTATTTAACAATGTATTTTAGATCACATCCCTGGTTATACAGTGCACCTACTTAACAATGTATTTTAGATCACATCCCTGGTTATACAGTGCACCTACTTAACAATGTATTTTAGATCACATCCTGGTTATACAGTGCACCTATTTAACAATGTATTTTAGATCACATCCTGGTTATACAGTGCACCTATTTAACAACGTATTTTAGATCACATGTCTGGTTATACAGTGCACCTATTTAACAATGTATTTTAGATCACATCCTGGTTATACAGTGCACCTATTTAACAATGTATTTTAGATCACATCCCTGGTTATACAGTGCACCTATTTAACAATGTATTTTAGATCACATCCCTGGTTATACAGTGCACCTATTTAACAATGTATTTTAGATCACATCCTGGTTATACAGTGCACCTATTTAACAATGTATTTTAGATCACATGTCTGGTTATACAGTGCACCTATTTAACAATGTATTTTAGATCACATGTCTGGTTATACAGTGCACCTATTTAACAATGTATTTTAGATCACATCCTGGTTATACAGTGCACCTATTTAACAATGTATTTTAGATCACATCCCTGGTTATACAGTGCACCTATTTAACAATGTATTTTAGATCACATCCCTGGTTATACAGTGCACCTATTTAACAATGTATTTTAGATCACATGTCTGGTTATACAGTGCACCTATTTAACAATGTATTTTAGATCACATCCTGGTTATACAGTGCACCTATTTAACAATGTATTTTAGATCACATCCTGGTTATACAGTGCACCTATTTAACAATGTATTTTAGATCACATCCCTGGTTATACAGTGCACCTATTTAACAATGTATTTTAGATCACATCCCTGGTTATACAGTGCACCTATTTAACAATGTATTTTAGATCACATCCCTGGTTATACAGTGCACCTATTTAACAATGTATTTTAGATCACATCCTGGTTATACAGTGCACCTATTTAACAATGTATTTTAGATCACATGTCTGGTTATACAGTGCACCTATTTAACAATGTATTTTAGATCACATCCTGGTTATACAGTGCACCTATTTAACAATGTATTTTAGATCACATGTCTGGTTATACAGTGCACCTATTTAACAATGTATTTTAGATCACATCCCTGGTTATACAGTGCACCTATTTAACAATGTATTTTAGATCACATCCCTGGTTATACAGTGCACCTATTTAACAATGTATTTTAGATCACATCCTGGTTATACAGTGCACCTATTTAACAATGTATTTTAGATCACATGTCTGGTTATACAGTGCACCTATTTAACAATGTATTTTAGATCACATGTCTGGTTATACAGTGCACCTACTTAACAATGTATTTTAGATCACATCCCTGGTTATACAGTGCACCTATTTAACAATGTATTTTAGATCACATCCCTGGTTATACAGTGCACCTATTTAACAATGTATTTTAGATCACATGTCTGGTTATACAGTGCACCTATTTAACAATGTATTTTAGATCACATGTCTGGTTATACAGTGCACCTACTTAATGTATTTTAGATCACATCCCTGGTTATACAGTGCACCTATTTAACAATGTATTTTAGATCACATCCCTGGTTATACAGTGCACCTATTTAACAATGTATTTTAGATCACATCCTGGTTATACAGTGCACCTATTTAACAATGTATTTTAGATCACATCCTGGTTATACAGTGCACCTATTTAACAATGTATTTTAGATCACATGTCTGGTTATACAGTGCACCTATTTAACAATGTATTTTAGATCACATCCCTGGTTATACAGTGCACCTATTTAACAATGTATTTTAGATCACATGTCTGGTTATACAGTGCACCTATTTAACAATGTATTTTAGATCACATGTCTGGTTATACAGTGCACCTATTTAACAATGTATTTTAGATCACATCCCTGGTTATACAGTGCACCTATTTAACAATGTATTTTAGATCACATGTCTGGTTATACAGTGCACCTATTTAACAATGTATTTTAGATCACATATGGTTATACAGTGCACCTATTTAACAATGTATTTTAGATCACATCCCTGGTTATACAGTGCACCTACTTAACAATGTATTTTAGATCACATCCCTGGTTATACAGTGCACCTACTTAACAATGTATTTTAGATCACATCCTGGTTATACAGTGCACCTATTTAACAATGTATTTTAGATCACATCCCTGGTTATACAGTGCACCAATTTAACAATGTATTTTAGATCACATATGGTTATACAGTGCACCTATTTAACAATGTATTTTAGATCACATCCCTGGTTATACAGTGCACCTACTTAACAATGTATTTTAGATCACATCCCTGGTTATACAGTGCACCTACTTAACAATGTATTTTAGATCACATCCTGGTTATACAGTGCACCTATTTAACAATGTATTTTAGATCACATCCCTGGTTATACAGTGCACCTATTTAACAATGTATTTTAGATCACATCCTGGTTATACAGTGCACCTATTTAACAACGTATTTTAGATCACATGTCTGGTTATACAGTGCACCTATTTAACAATGTATTTTAGATCACATGTCTGGTTATACAGTGCACCTATTTAACAATGTATTTTAGATCACATCCTGGTTATACAGTGCACCTATTTAACAATGTATTTTAGATCACATGTCTGGTTATACAGTGCACCTATTTAACAATGTATTTTAGATCACATGTCTGGTTATACAGTGCACCTACTTAACAATGTATTTTAGATCACATCCCTGGTTATACAGTGCACCTATTTAACAATGTATTTTAGATCACATCCCTGGTTATACAGTGCACCTATTTAACAATGTATTTTAGATCACATGTCTGGTTATACAGTGCACCTATTTAACAATGTATTTTAGATCACATGTCTGGTTATACAGTGCACCTACTTAATGTATTTTAGATCACATCCCTGGTTATACAGTGCACCTATTTAACAATGTATTTTAGATCACATCCCTGGTTATACAGTGCACCTATTTAACAATGTATTTTAGATCACATGTCTGGTTATACAGTGCACCTATTTAACAATGTATTTTAGATCACATCCCTGGTTATACAGTGCACCTATTTAACAATGTATTTTAGATCACATGTCTGGTTATACAGTGCACCTATTTAACAATGTATTTTAGATCACATGTCTGGTTATACAGTGCACCTATTTAACAATGTATTTTAGATCACATCCCTGGTTATACGGTGCACCTATTTAACAATGTATTTTAGATCACATGTCTGGTTATACAGTGCACCTACTTAACAATGTATTTTAGATCACATGTCTGGTTATACAGTGCACCAATTTAACAATGTATTTTAGATCACATCCTGGTTATACAGTGCACCTATTTAACAATGTATTTTAGATCACATCCTGGTTATACAGTGCACCTATTTAACAATGTATTTTAGATCACATCCCTGGTTATACAGTGCACCTATTTAACAATGTATTTTAGATCACATGTCTGGTTATACAGTGCACCTATTTAACAATATATTTTAGATCACATCCTGGTTATACACTGCACCTATTTAACAATGAATTTTAGATCACATGTCTGGTTATACAGTGCACCTATTTAACAATGTATTTTAGATCACATCCTGGTTATACAGTGCACCTATTTAACAATGTATTTTAGATCACATACCTGGTTATACAGTGCACCTATTTAACAATGTATTTTAGATCACATCCTGGTTATACAGTGCACCTATTTAACAATGTATTTTAGATCACATCCCTGGTTATACAGTGCACCTATTTAACAATGTATTTTAGATCACATCCCTGGTTATACAGTGCACCTACTTAACAATGTATTTTAGATCACATGTCTGGTTATACAGTGCACCTATTTAACAATGTATTTTAGATCACATGTCTGGTTATACAGTGCACCTATTTAACAATGTATTTTAGATCACATGTCTGGTTATACAGTGCACCTATTTAACAATGTATTTTAGATCACATGTCTGGTTATACAGTGCACCTATTTAACAATGTATTTTAGATCACATCCCTGGTTATACAGTGCACCTATTTAACAATGTGAGGTCTCCCGACCATAGTTCAAGCAGAAGGCCACTCACGCGTAATCCGATCTCAACGTGGTCAAAAATCCTAGTATGACGTCTGCTATGACGTCAAACATGACGTCAGTTAATCCTCATATATATAGCAAGGGTTCTACGTCACCTCTCTCTCTCTGGCCGATCATAGCAGCAGCATCCCACGGCAGTCCATCTCCCTTGAAGCCGGCCTCCGAAGCGTTGTTTTGCATACCCTGTTCCGGGTCGGCACGGAGCGCATTGGCCTTCCGAGACGGCCGGGCCGCAGGCTGCCAACGCGGGGCGCTCCACTGCGAGGGGCCGCCGACGCTGTCTCTCACGTCGTCAATCTTTCCTTGCCATCTCCATTCACGGAACAAATCGGCTCAAGCAAAGCGGCCATTTCCCTCCAGCCAGGAGTCCGCCCCAAGTCAACAACAGACTTTCAGACTGACAATCAGTGACTAACATTTTCGTTCAGCAAGCAGCATGTCCAGGCGTCCAAGCATTCAGGCTTCCGCACCGCGATCATCGCGTCCCCAGGCTCTACCAAGGACGGGGTCGACGACCACAGCACACCGAGCACCCCGGAGGACCAGCCACCCGCGGACGCGAAAGGACCCATGAGGAAAGTATCATTACTTCAGTATTTAAACGGGCAATCTACCAGTCCAGTAAAATTCAGACGTATTCCGTACAGAGGTCGAAATTATCGTACACATACAATAATTATCGTACGTCTGGCAACGCTGGCGGAAATCGCTTTCTGGCAAATGGCCAGCGGGAGTCACAACTTAATAATAATAATAATAATAATAATAATAATAATAATAATAATAATAATAACCACGTAAGGGGCCATTCTAACACCCCTGGCCCGTGGAGCTTGTCTGAGCATCAGCTAGAATGACTGCACAACTTTCAGACCGAACCCAGACGGCCCAGGGAAATGCTGACGTCTTTTCCGTGTCAAGCTACCCGGTCTTAATACACCACTTCCTGTGCTCAACGAATTTCAAAGTAAAATGCCTCTGGCATTTCTTCAGAAGCAGAATCAGAATTACTTACGTTACAGTAGCTCGCTCACAGAACACACAGCTTAAAATAAACAGTAGTAAATGCAATGCAAATGCAGTAGTAAGCAATAAGCAGAAAAACACAACATAGCATAGAATAACTAGTAAATGCGCTAGAAGCAAAATTAAGTGGAATGTAAGTAGCAAAAATACAAAATACGTCAGGCAAGTATACATTCCGTGTCAATTATCATTATTGCACCCTGGACCATATTAAGTCGGCTTGCCCTATACGTTACACGTGGCTCAGCCAGGCACAGTTAACCTATCGGCTGGCTCAGTCTCAGGGAGACTGAGCGTCTCCGAGGTGCTCTTTTAAGAGAGGCATTAAATAGACCAATGGCCACAGGCAGGAATGATTCCCCGGGCCTCTCCGTACTGCATCTAGGCGGAATCAGTCTCTCACTGAACGTACTCCTGTGTTCGACTAGCACGCCGTGGAGTGGGTGCGAGTCATCGTTCACGGTGGAACGTAGCCTGGACAACGTTCTCTTCTCTGACACCGCAGTCAGAGAGCCCAGATCCAGCCCCAGGCCTTATGGATCAGTTGCTGAGTCGTTGGCATCCGCCGCCTTCAGCCTGCTGCCCCAGCACACAATAGCATACAGGAAGGCACTAGCCACTACCGACTCATAGAACATCCTCAGCATGGTCCGGCAGACGTTGAAGGACCTCAGCCGTCTCAGAAAGTAGAGACGGCTTTGCCCCTTCTTAACCATAAACAATACCAAAGCTAAAATAATTGATACAGCGTCACGCTAGTCAGGTAACAAGAGGCTGCGAACCCCATCGCTATATGTGGCCAACCATAACATATCACTGCGAGTTGCAACTAGCAGTCCATGGTGCACTTGCAAGGCGGTGAAACCATCGCTTTCTCACTTGTTTATTAACCAGTTTCTTTATATCTCATGCATTAAGCACTACATTTCAGCTGTTGCCGCCAGAGTGAGCCGTTCGCCCCATGGACCTTTCGGTCTGCCCAGAGTGCCCGAGAGGCCTTGGCACCCCAGCTTCAGCGCTTCTCCAAGCCGCTCGTCACCACATGACAAGATCCTGGTTCGTCCTGCACCCCAAGCGGACGCTCCAGAAGTGCAACCTCCCGACGAAGAACTTCTCCAGCCACTCCTTCAGGATCGGAGCGGCCACCTCAG
Source organism: Poromitra crassiceps (assembly GCF_964638095.1). NCBI lineage: Eukaryota > Metazoa > Chordata > Actinopteri > Beryciformes > Melamphaidae > Poromitra > Poromitra crassiceps. The sequence goes on from NC_139645.1 coordinate 24,323,856, forward strand.
CCGCCGTGCAAGGAGTGTCAGTAGTTATGTAGGATACTGACCCCACCAGCCTTTCTAGAAAACGCCAAAATCGAGGGGGCGTGTTTAGGGCACCTACGTCATCAAAGGGGGCGTGGCTTCTTTTCGGGTAAAAGTCAATTTTTTCAGTTGTTCTCAAAGGGCACTTCCTCATTTGCCTTGTGCTTAAAAACACTTTTCTTGTGAAAAGTGTTTTTTTCAGTACTTCTGCAAAGGGCACTTCTGTTTTTTAAATCACTTTTCTTGGAAAAAGCTTTATTCCACTTGTTCTCCAAAGGGCACTTCTGCATTTCCTCCATATCAGCTAGACCATCTTGTGGGTGTTGCAATATTGTGCGCATCACACAGACAGCCTGACAGCGTGTATAAAGCCAACGGGTCAGCCAGAGCAAAGTTTTGATCTCGGCCAAATACATTTGGCCCATTTTAGGAACTGAGACTAGTATTTGTTAACACCGGAGACCATTTTCACAATCTCAACCAATCTCTGCACACACACACACACACACACACACACACACACACACACACACACACACACACACACACACACACACACACACACAGCCAGCCCCCAAACACAGCCACAAACATAGCGCGCGTTAGATTGTGGGCTATGTGTGGACAGTTTCTCCATCTCAGACCACATCCAGATCACATCCCAGATTCTTCCCCATGTTTTTCCCACTCCGGATCCAATTGTGATGTGACATCACCATGATAATTTTGATATTGTCTGATTGGCGGAATTAATTAAATATGATCAATACAGATTGAGGTGGATTGAATAGCTACAGACTGTTTTCCAATTGAAAACGATTGAATACAGACTATGGTGTATGACTATGCCGTTTACCCGTCTCTCAACCAGACCAGAGTTTCCCAGCATGCACTAGTGTGTTTCAACACTGTGTTTTTGGAGATTACTTATGTGTTATGTTAGTTATGTTATATGGCAGTAAAATGCCACTGAATGACCAAATTGATTTATCTTGATTTTTTATTTAACACCAGCGTTAGTTTGTTGTTTATGCGTATGCAATAACGGATGCGTTATTATATTTACTGGCTATGGTTATTTCGAACCCCACATAGGTTACGCCAACCTATGTGTCCTATCAGAGTTCGTTACGTTATTGTACAGTACAATAAACAAAACAACATGATAGCATCAGCTGCATCACTATACGTGTGAGCGTAAGTATTAATGGTTTGCAACTTGTTTGTGTTGTACAGCATTTGGTTCAAACATATGGCGACATTGAATCAGTGTTAGCTTAGCGCTAGCTAGCTAGCATACACTACGATCTGTGAATAGAATTGGCCTGGTGTTGGTCGATATGACCAAAAATTGATATAACGTTACAGTAGCATGGACCCCTCTCATTTTTTATTACAGTTGAAGATTTCACAATCTCAACCACTCTCAATCTTGTTACAACCCAGACCCCGGATATCCGTGACCTACGGGTATTATTTCAAAATATGGAATATGGAACGTGAACAAACATCTTAGCAACCCAACAAACCCATTGTTTTTATTTTTCGTATTTTTATATGATTATTTTAATAGTTACTAACTATTAATAGTAACTAACTAGTCCTCCACACAGAATTGGTTAATTTACTGTGAGACTTTATCTTTCTCACTACACTTTCCAAACGTTAACACACATCAAACACAACAACTCTTTCTCACTACACTTTTCAAACATTAACACATGTCAAACACAACAACTCTTTCTCACTACACTTTCCAAACATTAACACATGTCAAACACAACAACTCTTTCTCACTACACTTTCCAAACGTTAACACACATCAAACACAACAACTCTTGCTCACTACACTTTTCAAACATTAACACATGTCAAACACAACAACTCTTTCTCAATACACTTTCCAAACGTTAACACGCGTCAAACACAACAACTCTTTCAAACATTAACACACGTCGAACACAACAACTCTTTCAAACATTAACACACGTCAAACACAACAACTCTTTCTCACTACACTTTCAAACATTAACACACGTCAAACACAACAACTCTTTCTCACTACACTTTCCAAACATTAACACACATCAAACACAACAACTCTTTCTTACTACACTTTCCAAACGTTAACACACATCAAACACAACAACTCTTTCCCACTACACTTTCCAAATGTTAACACACGTCAAACACAACAACTCTTTCTCACTACACTTTCCAAACATTAACACACGTCAAACACAACTCTTTCTCACTACACTTTCCAAACATTAACACATGTCAAACACAACAACTCTTTCTCACTACACTTTCCAAACATTAACACACGTCAAACACAACAACTCTTTCTTACTACACTTTCCAAACATGAACACACATCAAACACAGCAACTCTTTCTCACTACACTTTCCAAACATTAACACATGTCAAACACAACAACTCTTTCTCACTACACTTTCCAAACGTTAACACACATCAAACACAACAACTCTTTCTCACTACACTTTCCAAACGTTAACACACATCAAACACAACAACTCTTTCCCACTACACTTTCCAAATGTTAACACACGTCAAACACAACAACTCTTTCTTACTACACTTTCCAAACATTAACACACATCAAACACAACAACTCTTTCCCACTACACTTTCCAAATGTTAACACACGTCAAACACAGCAACTCTTTCTCACTACACTTTCCAAACATTAACACATGTCAAACACAACAACTCTTTCTCACTACACTTTCCAAACGTTAACACACAGCAAACACAACAACTCTTTCAAACATTAACACACGTCAAACACAACAACTCTTTCCCACTACACTTTCCAAACATTAGCACACATCAAACAAAACAACTCTTTCCCCCTTCACTTTTCAAACATTAGGCGTTTACCATTTCTAACAATTTCTATACAGTGAATTTACACAAGCACTTGAGTGAAATTCATGTGAATTCAATGTGAACATGCATGAGCTGTGATTGAATGAACGCAGATTGTCAGATTTGTATACCAAACCCTTATCCTGGTGCCTGCAAGGGTCGGCTGTACCACTAATGTCAGCCACTATGTGTTACAATATTGGGCTGGTTTCATAGACCTGGCCCAAAAGTACATACATCACATATATGTGTGCTGCATATATCCATATATGCCTCTACCGTATGGGTTTATCATAATAGTCAAACATGGTTTTTCATGTTCTGACTTGCTGAAATGTGTGCTGCATATATACATGTTAGTTACTCATAATAGTCAAACATGTTTTTCATGTTCTGACGTGCTGAAATGTTTTACACGTCACGTAAAACAGTTTTTAAAACAGTTAATTAGCCTATACAATGTGTAATTTCAGGTTATTGTAAGTTATTGCGTAGTTGCAATCTTTCATACTTGCATACTTACAAGTGGGTTGTTTTTAATGGCATGTGATTTGCGGTACTAATTACCCAATGTGTAATTTCAGGTCATGCCTAGTGTGTCATACATACATGCAAGCCTACATATCAGTTGGCTGTGTCAATGATTTTCTGTACCTCTTGGTGCGTCATCGTTGTCTTTGTCAGGCTTAGAAGCAATGTCTAAACAGTAAACAGTTTATGACAAGTGGTGGCAGCATATTATGCTACTACTACACAAGACGTGTTATGGTACATAAATAATATGTAGCGTGTAATAATCTGTAGAACTCTGTCAGAACTCACTACACTTTCCAAACGTTAACACGCGTCAAACACAACAACTCTTTCAAACATTAACACACGTCAAACACAACAACTCTTTCTCACTACACTTTCCAAACATAAACACACGTCAAACACAACAACTCTTTCCCACTACACTTTCCAAACATTAACACACGTCAAACACAACTCTTTCTCACTACACTTTCCAAACATTAACACACGTCAAACACAACAACTCTTTCTCACTACACTTTCCAAACATTAACACACGTCAAACACAACAACTCTTTCCCACTACACTTTCCAAACATTAACACACATCAAACACAACTCTTTCCCACTACACTTTCCAAACATTAACACACATCAAACACAACTCTTTCTCACTACACTTTCCAAACGTTAACACACATCAAACACAACAACTCTTTCTCACTACACTTTCCAAACGTTAACACACATCAAACACAACAACTCTTTCCCACTACACTTTCCAAATGTTAACACACATCAAACACAACAACTCTTTCTCACTACACTTTCCAAACGTTAACACACGTCAAACACAACAACTCTTTCTCACTACACTTTCCAAACATTAACACACGTCAAACACAACTCTTTCTCACTACACTTTCCAAACATTAACACATGTCAAACACAACAACTCTTTCTCACTACACTTTCCAAACGTTAACACGCGTCAAACACAACAACTCTTTCAAACATTAACACACGTCAAACACAACAACTCTTTCTCACTACACTTTCCAAACATTAACACACGTCAAACACAACTCTTTCTCACTACACTTTCCAAACATTAACACATGTCAAACACAACAACTCTTTCTCACTACACTTTCCAAACATTAACACACGTCAAACACAACAACTCTTTCTTACTACACTTTCCAAACATGAACACACATCAAACACAGCAACTCTTTTACACTACACTTTCCAAACATTAACACAGGTCAAACACAACAACTCTTTCTCACTACACTTTCCAAACGTTAACACACATCAAACACAACAACTCTTTCTCACTACACTTTCCAAACGTTAACACGCGTCAAACACAACAACTCTTTCAAACATTAACACACGTCAAACACAACAACTCTTTCTCACTACACTTTCCAAACATTAACACACGTCAAACACAACTCTTTCTCACTACACTTTCCAAACATTAACACATGTCAAACACAACAACTCTTTCTCACTACACTTTCCAAACATTAACACACGTCAAACACAGCAACTCTTTCTCACTACACTTTCCAAACATTAACACATGTCAAACACAACAACTCTTTCTCACTACACTTTCCAAACGTTAACACACATCAAACACAACAACTCTTTCTCACTACACTTTCCAAACGTTAACACACATCAAACACAACAACTCTTACCCACTACACTTTCCAAATGTTAACACACGTCAAACACAACAACTCTTTCTCACTACACTTTCCAAATGTTAACACACATCAAACACAACAACTCTTTCTCACTACACTTTCCAAACATTAACACACATCAAACACAACAACTCTTTCCCACTACACTTTCCAAATGTTAACACACGTCAAACACAGCAACTCTTTCTCACTACACTTTCCAAACATTAACACACATCAAACACAACAACTCTTTCCCACTACACTTTCCAAACATTATGGATCCAGACCCAGTTCCAAATTCGAAAAATAATCAATAATGTAATGTTATGTCTCGAAAGACAAGAGCTATGTAGCCTACTTTAAATCAGATCACTCCGGTGCACAAACATACATTGGTTGTCTAATAAAGTTTTACAAATCAATTAATTTGGTTGTCAACCACCGTTAAACGAAACTTTTGGGAGTAGTCGATGACTACTAAAATGCACTCCGGGGTCAAGGGGCAGGTACAGTGTGTTGAGTTAAAAACAGACTGTACCTGCCCCTTGACCCCGGAGGGGAAGAAAGGATAAACAAAGTTGTATCATACACACAATGGACAATAATCATATAATTTCCCCCGGTCATTACCGACCTGACTGATAATAGTTTGGCCTAACTGATTCAGTTATATTATATCCAGTTTTTTATTCCGGTTGAAGATTTCACAAACTCAATCTTGTTACTTTTGTACATCAGTACAGAGTACTGACTAACAGTTCATCATAGTTCTCAAAGTCAAATGTAAAAATAATGACAGAGTAGAACTCTGACAGAGTTCTACAGATTATTACACGCTACATATTATTTATGTATCATAACACGTCTTGTGTAGTAGCATAGCATGCCGACAACACTTGGCATAAACTGTTTACTGTTTAAACATTGCTTCTAAGCCTGACAAAGACAATGATGACGCACCAAGAGGTACAGAAAATCATTGACACAGCCAACTGATATGAAGGCTTGTATGTATGTATGACACACTTACAATCACCTGAAATTACACATTGGGTAATTAGAACCGCAAATCACATGCCATTAAAAACAACCCACTTGTAAGTATGCAAGTATGAAAGATTGCAACTATGCAATAACTTACAATAACCTGAAATTACACATTGTATAGGCTAATTAACTGTTTTAAAAACTGTTTTACGTGACGTGTAAAACATTTCAGCACGTCAGAACATGAAAAACATGTTTGACTATTATGAGTAACTAACATGTATATATGCAGCACACATTTCAGCAAGTCAGAACATGAAAAAACCATGTTTGACTATTATGATAAACCCATACGGTAGAGGCATATATGGATATATGCAGCACACATATATGTGATGTATGTACTTTTGTGCCAGGTCTATGAGACCAGCCCAATATTGTAACACATAGTGGCTGACATTAGTGGTATAGACGACCCTTGCAGGCACCAGGATAAGGGTTTGGTATACAAATCTGACAATCTGCGTTCATTCAATCACAGTTCATGCATGTTCACATTGAATTCACATGAATTTCACTCAAGTGCTTGTGTAAATTCACTGTCTAGAAATTGTTAGAAATGGTCAAAGTTACAACTGATCCAAATTATGTTTGAAGCAAATAGCAAATGGTGGACCTAAAGTTACTTCTGTGTAGTAATCACTACTTCTGGATATTGGATGTTGGATATTTTGCATAGGAGAACGCCAAATTAGTGAATCAAATCAATCTAGATTCTAGATTGATATTGACCACACTTTCGAGACTGCTTAACGATCAGAGTCTTTATCGATACAACTACTTCTGCATTTTAGTAGTCATCGACTACTCCCAAAAGTTTCGTTTAACGGTGGTTGACAACCAAATTAATTGATTTGTAAAACTTTATTAGACAACCAATGTATGTTTGTGCACCGGAGTGATCTGATTTAAAGTAGGCTACATAGCTCTTGTCTTTCGAGACATAACATTACATTATTGATTATTTTTCGAATTTGGAACTGGGTCTGGATCCATAATGTTTGGAAAGTGTAGTGGGAAAGAGTTGTTGTGTTTGATGTGTGTTAATGTTTGGAAAGTGTAGTTGGAAGGAGTTGTTGTGTTTGACATGTGTTAATGTTTGGAAAGTGTAGTGAGAAAGAGTTGCTGTGTTTGACGTGTGTTAACATTTGGAAAGTGTAGTGGGAAAGAGTTGTTGTGTTTGATGTGTGTTAATGTTTGGAAAGTGTAGTGAGAAAGAGTTGTTGTGTTTGATGTGTGTTAACATTTGGAAAGTGTAGTGAGAAAGAGTTGTTGTGTTTGACGTGTGTTAACATTTGGAAAGTGTAGTGGGTAAGAGTTGTTGTGTTTGATGTGTGTTAACGTTTGGAAAGTGTAGTGAGAAAGAGTTGTTGTGTTTGATGTGTGTTAACGTTTGGAAAGTGTAGTGAGAAAGAGTTGTTGTGTTTGACATGTGTTACTGTTTGGAAAGTGTAGTGAGAAAGAGTTGCTGTGTTTGATGTGTGTTCATGTTTGGAAAGTGTAGTAAGAAAGAGTTGTTGTGTTTGACGTGTGTTAATGTTTGGAAAGTGTAGTGAGAAAGAGTTGTTGTGTTTGACATGTGTTAATGTTTGGAAAGTGTAGTGAGAAAGAGTTGTTGTGTTTGACGTGTGTTAATGTTTGAAAGAGTTGTTGTGTTTGACGCGTGTTAACGTTTGGAAAGTGTAGTGAGAAAGAGTTGTTGTGTTTGATGTGTGTTAACGTTTGGAAAGTGTAGTGAGAAAGAGTTGTTGTGTTTGACCTGTGTTAATGTTTGGAAAGTGTAGTGTGAAAGAGTTGCTGTGTTTGATGTGTGTTCATGTTTGGAAAGTGTAGTAAGAAAGAGTTGTTGTGTTTGACGTGTGTTAATGTTTGGAAAGTGTAGTGAGAAAGAGTTGTTGTGTTTGACATGTGTTAATGTTTGGAAAGTGTAGTGAGAAAGAGTTGTGTTTGACGTGTGTTAATGTTTGGAAAGTGTAGTGAGAAAGAGTTGTTGTGTTTGACGTGTGTTAATGTTTGAAAGAGTTGTTGTGTTTGACGCGTGTTAACGTTTGGAAAGTGTAGTGAGAAAGAGTTGTTGTGTTTGACATGTGTTAATGTTTGGAAAGTGTAGTGAGAAAGAGTTGTGTTTGACGTGTGTTAATGTTTGGAAAGTGTAGTGAGAAAGAGTTGTTGTGTTTGACGTGTGTTAATGTTTGGAAAGTGTAGTGAGAAAGAGTTGTTGTGTTTGATGTGTGTTAACATTTGGAAAGTGTAGTGGGAAAGAGTTGTTGTGTTTGATGTGTGTTAACGTTTGGAAAGTGTAGTGAGAAAGAGTTGTTGTGTTTGACGTGTGTTAATGTTTGGAAAGTGTAGTGAGAAAGAGTTGTGTTTGATGTGTGTTAATGTTTGGAAAGTGTAGTGGGAAAGAGTTGTTGTGTTTGACGTGTGTTAATGTTTGGAAAGTGTAGTGAGAAAGAGTTGTGTTTGACGTGTGTTAATGTTTGGAAAGTGTAGTGAGAAAGAGTTGTTGTGTTTGACGTGTGTTAATGTTTGAAAGAGTTGTTGTGTTTGACGCGTGTTAACGTTTGGAAAGTGTAGTGAGTTCTGACAGAGTTCTACAGATTATTACACGCTACATATTATTTATGTACCATAACACGTCTTGTGTAGTAGTAGCATAATATGCTGCCACCACTTGTCATAAACTGTTTACTGTTTAGACATTGCTTCTAAGCCTGACAAAGACAACGATGACGCACCAAGAGGTACAGAAAATCATTGACACAGCCAACTGATATGTAGGCTTGCATGTATGTATGACACACTAGGCATGACCTGAAATTACACATTGGGTAATTAGTACCGCAAATCATATGCCATTAAAAACAACCCACTTGTAAGTATGCAAGTATGAAAGATTGCAACTACGCAATAACTTACAATAACCTGAAATTACACATTGTATAGGCTAATTAACTGTTTTAAAAACTGTTTTACGTGACGTGTAAAACATTTCAGCACGTCAGAACATGAAAAACATGTTTGACTATTATGAGTAACTAACATGTATATATGCAGCACACATTTCAGCAAGTCAGAACATGAAAAACCATGTTTGACTATTATGATAAACCCATACGGTAGAGGCATATATGGATATATGCAGCACACATATATGTGATGTATGTACTTTTGGGCCAGGTCTATGAAACCAGCCCAATATTGTAACACATAGTGGCTGACATTAGTGGTACAGCCGACCCTTGCAGGCACCAGGATAAGGGTTTGGTATACAAATCTGACAATCTGCGTTCATTCAATCACAGCTCATGCATGTTCACATTGAATTCACATGAATTTCACTCAAGTGCTTGTGTAAATTCACTGTATAGAAATTGTTAGAAATGGTAAACGCCTAATGTTTGAAAAGTGAAGGGGGAAAGAGTTGTTTTGTTTGATGTGTGCTAATGTTTGGAAAGTGTAGTGGGAAAGAGTTGTTGTGTTTGACGTGTGTTAATGTTTGAAAGAGTTGTTGTGTTTGCTGTGTGTTAACGTTTGGAAAGTGTAGTGAGAAAGAGTTGTTGTGTTTGACATGTGTTAATGTTTGGAAAGTGTAGTGAGAAAGAGTTGCTGTGTTTGACGTGTGTTAACATTTGGAAAGTGTAGTGGGAAAGAGTTGTTGTGTTTGATGTGTGTTAATGTTTGGAAAGTGTAGTAAGAAAGAGTTGTTGTGTTTGACGTGTGTTAACATTTGGAAAGTGTAGTGGGAAAGAGTTGTTGTGTTTGATGTGTGTTAACGTTTGGAAAGTGTAGTGAGAAAGAGTTGTTGTGTTTGATGTGTGTTAACGTTTGGAAAGTGTAGTGAGAAAGAGTTGTTGTGTTTGACATGTGTTAATGTTTGGAAAGTGTAGTGAGAAAGAGTTGCTGTGTTTGATGTGTGTTCATGTTTGGAAAGTGTAGTAAGAAAGAGTTGTTGTGTTTGACGTGTGTTAATGTTTGGAAAGTGTAGTGAGAAAGAGTTGTTGTGTTTGACATGTGTTAATGTTTGGAAAGTGTAGTGAGAAAGAGTTGTGTTTGACGTGTGTTAATGTTTGGAAAGTGTAGTGAGAAAGAGTTGTTGTGTTTGACGTGTGTTAACATTTGGAAAGTGTAGTGGGAAAGAGTTGTTGTGTTTGATGTGTGTTAACGTTTGGAAAGTGTAGTAAGAAAGAGTTGTTGTGTTTGATGTGTGTTAATGTTTGGAAAGTGTAGTGAGAAAGAGTTGTTGTGTTTGACGTGTGTTAATGTTTGAAAGTGTAGTGAGAAAGAGTTGTTGTGTTTGACGTGTGTTAATGTTTGAAAGAGTTGTTGTGTTCGACGTGTGTTAATGTTTGAAAGAGTTGTTGTGTTTGACGCGTGTTAACGTTTGGAAAGTGTATTGAGAAAGAGTTGTTGTGTTTGACATGTGTTAATGTTTGAAAAGTGTAGTGAGCAAGAGTTGTTGTGTTTGATGTGTGTTAACGTTTGGAAAGTGTAGTGAGAAAGAGTTGTTGTGTTTGACATGTGTTAATGTTTGGAAAGTGTAGTGAGAAAGAGTTGTTGTGTTTGACATGTGTTAATGTTTGAAAAGTGTAGTGAGAAAGAGTTGTTGTGTTTGATGTGTGTTAACGTTTGGAAAGTGTAGTGAGAAAGATAAAGTCTCACAGTAAATTAACCAATTCTGTGTGGAGGACTAGTTAGTTACTATTAATAGTTAGTAACTATTAAAATAATCATATAAAAATACGAAAAATAAAAACAATGGGTTTGTTGGGTTGCTAAGATGTTTGTTCACGTTCCATATTCCATATTTTGAAATAATACCCGTAGGTCACGGATATCCGGGGTCTGGGTTGTAACAAGATTGAGAGTGGTTGAGATTGTGAAATCTTCAACTGTAATAAAAAATGAGAGGGGTCCATGCTACTGTAACGTTATATCAATTTTTGGTCATATCGACCAAGACCAGGCCAATTCTATTCACAGATCGTAGTGTATGCTAGCTAGCTAGCGCTAAGCTAACACTGATTCAATGTCGCCATATGTTTGAACCAAATGCTGTACAACACAAACAAGTTGCAAACCATTAATACTTACGCTCACACGTATAGTGATGCAGCTGATGCTATCATGTTGTTTTGTTTATTGTACTGTACAATAACGTAACGAACTCTGATAGGACACATAGGTTGGCGTAACCTATGTGGGGTTCGAAATAACCATAGCCAGTAAATATAATAACGCATCCGTTATTGCATACGCATAAACAACAAACTAACGCTGGTGTTAAATAAAAAATCAAGATAAATCAATTTGGTCATTCAGTGGCATTTTACTGCCATATAACATAACTAACATAACACATAAGTAATCTCCAAAAACACAGTGTTGAAACACACTAGTGCATGCTGGGAAACTCTGGTCTGGTTGAGAGACGGGTAAACGGCATAGTCATACACCATAGACTGTATTCAATCGTTTTCAATTGGAAAACAGTCTGTAGCTATTCAATCCACCTCAATCTGTATTGATCATATTTAATTAATTCCGCCAATCAGACAATATCAAAATTATCATGGTGATGTCACATCACAATTGGATCCGGAGTGGGAAAAACATGGGGAAGAATCTGGGATGTGATCTGGATGTGGTCTGAGATGGAGAAACTGTCCACACATAGCCCACAATCTAACGCGCGCTATGTTTGTGGCTGTGTTTGGGGGCTGGCTGTGTGTGTGTGTGTGTGTGTGTGTGTGTGTGTGTGTGTGTGTGTGTGTGTGTGTGTGTGTGTGTGTGTGCAGAGATTGGTTGAGATTGTGAAAATGGTCTCCGGTGTTAACAAATACTAGTCTCAGTTCCTAAAATGGGCCAAATGTATTTGGCCGAGATCAAAACTTTGCTCTGGCTGACCCGTTGGCTTTATACACGCTGTCAGGCTGTCTGTGTGATGCGCACAATATTGCAACACCCACAAGATGGTCTAGCTGATATGGAGGAAATGCAGAAGTGCCCTTTGGAGAACAAGTGGAATAAAGCTTTTTCCAAGAAAAGTGATTTAAAAAACAGAAGTGCCCTTTGCAGAAGTACTGAAAAAAACACTTTTCACAAGAAAAGTGTTTTTAAGCACAAGGCAAATGAGGAAGTGCCCTTTGAGAACAACTGAAAAAATTGACTTTTACCCAAAAAGAAGCCACGCCCCCTTTGATGACGTAGGTGCCCTAAACACGCCCCCTCGATTTTGGCGTTTTCTAGAAAGGCTGGTGGGGTCAGTATCCTACATATCTACTAGTGTCCTCCGCCTCCCTCCAGCAAACGGGCCGCCGGTCTTCATCAGCATTCTCCAGCCACATCCGCCCGGAGCGGGTGGCCATACCGGCGGCCCAAAGGACCCTCCTCCCTTCATCGGCAAGCATGGCAACGAACAGTGTCCCGGACGTCCGTGCCAAATAATGTCTCGTTGGTGGTGGCCCCCCGAAAAGCACGGCGCCCAGTAAGGCGCAGTAAATCTCCCGGTTATTTTTGGGGGAAAGAGAGTTTATCTCTAGCATGAATTGATGAAGCAGTACCCAATCAAATATTCCTAACACCACACTTTCGCTGAGTAAATCCGGGCCTTGCCCGGTAATCGAAGTTGTATCTTAATAGAGGGGAATACAGAGGTGGCAATCAGACGAAAGAACATGGATAGCCTATGGGAATGCAGGGGCAAAAATGCAGTCCAGCTGAGAGATCTAGACGGAAGCGAGGGGGTGCGATGGCTGCGGAGCCATCAAGGTGCTGGGAGGATCTGCATCACACGAGTGTTGTCCGGCTCTGCCTCTTAGTAGCAAACCAGAGCGGTGATCTGGCTTAGCCCTTACCTACCCACGGAATCGAAGAAGGCACTGGGCGGGAGGGGGCTGACCGCCTCATTGTCTCTAACTGCTGCGGGGGTAGGCACGTCGGTGCCCTCGCCCAACTCATGTGTCCCTCTTCGGAGGGCGCTGGGAGGGCAGGGATTCTCAACGGTGCAGCTTCCCTCATCCACCTCGCTGCAAGCACTAACACAACAAGAGGAGATAGACAAAGAGTAGGGGGAAAGAGAGAGAGCCAGAGAAAGTCAGGGTCAGTCAGAAGGCCAAGTCAGGGGGCCAAAAAGGGGGGGAAAAGAGAGAGAGCCAGAGAAAGTCAGGGTCAGTCAGAAGGCCAAGTCAGGGGGCCAAGAAGGCCAAGTTAAAATGGTGAGGCGCCAAGGCGGCCAAGTAGGCCAAGCTGGGAAGCGCCAAGTCAGGTAAGGCGCCATGGCGGCCAGGAAGGCCAAGCCGGGAAGCACCTTAAGCCAGGTAAGGCGCCATGGCGGCCAGGAAGGCCAAGCCGGGAAGCACCTTAAGTCAGGTAAGGCGCCATGGCGGCCAGGAAGGCCAAGCCGGGAAGCGCCTTAAGTCAGGTAAGGCGCCATGGCGGCCAGGAAGGCCAAGCCGGGAAGCACCTTAAGTCAGGTAAGGCGCCATGGCGGCCAGGAAGGCCAAGCCGGGAAGCGCCTTAAGTCAGGTAAGGCGCCAATTTTTGGGGGAGGGATAGAGAAAGAGAGAGCCGGAGAAAGTCAGGGTAGTCGCGCCAAGGCAGCCAAGTAGGCCAAGCCGGGAAGCGCCAAGCTAAACATCAATGTACCAAGATCGAAGGCCCGACCGAGTTGGGAGCGCCAGCCGCAAATAACGTAAGTCGCTAAAAAAGGTCGAAGGCCGGAAAAATACAATCGCGAAGCGCCAAGGCGGCCAGGTAGGCCAAGCTGGGAAGCGCTATCGCGAGGTGCCCGACCGAGTTAGGAGCGCCAGCCGCAAATAGCCGTAAGTCGCAAAAAAGGTCGAAGGCAGGATAAGCACGTACCAAGTAAACATTAACGTATCAAGATCGAAGGCCCGACCGGGTTGGGAGCGCCAGCCGCAAATAGCTGTAAGTCGCTAAAAGGTCGAAGGCCAGAAAAGTACAATCAACTACTGGCGCCTGCAGATCTCAATTAACTTCCGGTAATCAGATCTTCCTTTTGGGGGATCTCCTAGCCTATGCAGGTGCCCTCCTCTTGCCTCAAGAGCAGCGCCACCGGCCAATGGAGTCAAGCGCCAAAGTATTTGCCATGCATGCCGATTGCTAAATAAAGTTTGTCTAATCCTACCAACTGGCCTCTCCTGATTGAAGTGAGGTCTCCCGACCATAGTTCAAGCAGAAGGCCACTCACGCGTAATCCGATCTCAACGTGGTCAAAAATCCTAGTATGACGTCTGCTATGACGTCAAACATGACGTCAGTTAATCCTCATATATATAGCAAGGGTTCTACGTCACCTCTCTCTCTCTGGCCGATCATAGCAGCAGCAGCCCACGGCAGTCCATCTCCCTTGAAGCCGGCCTCCGAAGCGTTGTTTTGCCCCACCCACCTCCCCAGTCCACCACCAACGAGTCTTGACTCCCGATCCCCCACGGGGGGGGGATCTCCTAGCCTATGCAGGTGCCCTCCTCTTGCCTCAAGAGCAGCGCCACCGGCCAATGGAGGCCTATGCAGGTGCCCTCCTCTTGCCTCAAGAGCAGCGCCACTGGCCAATGGAGTCAAGCGCCAAAGTATTTGCCATGCATGCCGATTGCTAAATAAAGTTTGTCTAATCCTACCAACTGGCCTCTCCTGATTGAAGTATTTTAGATCACATCCCTGGTTATACAGTGCACCTACTTAACAATGTATTTTAGATCACATCCCTGGTTATACAGTGCACCTATTTAACAATGTATTTTAGATCACATCCCTGGTTATACAGTGCACCTATTTAACAATGTATTTTAGATCACATGTCTGGTTATACAGTGCATCTATTTAACAATGTATTTTAGATCACATGTCTGGTTATACAGTGCATCTATTTAACAATGTATTTTAGATCACATGTCTGGTTATACAGTGCACCTATTTAACAATGTATTTTAGATCACATGTCTGGTTATACAGTGCATCTATTTAACAATGTATTTTAGATCACATGTCTGGTTATACAGTGCACCTATTTAACAATGTATTTTAGATCACATCCCTGGTTATACAGTGCACCTATTTAACAATGTATTTTAGATCACATCCCTGGTTATACAGTGCACCTACTTAACAATGTATTTTAGATCACATCCTGGTTATACAGTGCACCTATTTAACAATGTATTTTAGATCACATCCCTGGTTATACAGTGCACCTATTTAACAATGTATTTTAGATCACATGTCTGGTTATACAGTGCACCTATTTAACAATGTATTTTAGATCACATGTCTGGTTATACAGTGCACCTATTTAACAATGTATTTTAGATCACATCCCTGGTTATACAGTGCACCTATTTAACAATGTATTTTAGATCACATCCCTGGTTATACAGTGCACCTATTTAACAATGTATTTTAGATCACATGTCTGGTTATACAGTGCACCTATTTAACAATGTATTTTAGATCACATCCTGGTTATACAGTGCACCTATTTAACAATGTATTTTAGATCACATCCCTGGTTATACAGTGCACCTATTTAACAATGTATTTTAGATCACATCCTGGTTATACAGTGCATCTATTTAACAATGTATTTTAGATCACATCCCTGGTTATACAGTGCACCTATTTAACAATGTATTTTAGATCACATCCCTGGTTATACAGTGCACCTATTTAACAATGTATTTTAGATCACATCCCTGGTTATACAGTGCACCTATTTAACAATGTATTTTAGATCACATCCCTGGTTATACAGTGCACCTACTTAACAATGTATTTTAGATCACATCCCTGGTTATACAGTGCACCTACTTAACAATGTATTTTAGATCACATCCCTGGTTATACAGTGCACCTATTTAACAATGTATTTTAGATCACATCCCTGGTTATACAGTGGACCTACAATGTATGCCAAAAAAACATCACAAAAGTCCAAGTTCTTTAGTTGTTCACGTTTTCCACAACAAAAGTTCATTCATCAAGTGTTCATTCATAACAGTTATCTACAGTTTGCTGACATCAGGTATACTATCAAATGTCTACCCCATTTCAACCAATTATATCCCAACATGACAGCTGCCAATCAGGCACGTGCAGAGGGGGGTGCCAGGGGTGACCAAGCACCTGCCCGTTTTCCCGATACCCAAAGTGCCCTTTTTTATTTTATTTTTTTATATTTTTTTTACAGTGAAGGCATGCCCAGCACCCTTCAAGAAGAACTTATAACAATAAATCCAATACAGCTTGTATTTATGTTTAAGATTCATACCTGGGCAGGTTGTTTCTAGGATTGCCCCAGACTTTCCAGGTGTTTCCAGGACTGTTACAAACTCCGGGGAACATTGGGCCCTGGGAACATTGGGCTGACCCCATAGTGACCATAGTGTAACACAGCTGTTTACAGAGGTTACACTTCCTCACACCATAGGCTATAGCCTATTATTGTTTTTATTGCTGTAGTGTGTTGGTCATGTTTAACACAAAGTAGGCTACATTAATGTAACTGCTTTTGCAGGCTAAACATTAATATTTTTAGGTTAGAGGGTTCCTTGTACAATTTACAGCATTCATTTTTATGCACAGCCTGTGAGTCAGTGAAGCTTATCACTACAAAATAAAATAAACACTACATGTAGGCTATATCATTCACTGGAATTAAAAGTATGTTTACTACATGTCACATAACTGAATTGCATATAGAAATAACTCACCAAAATTGACTATTGCACAACCGATTTCACACAAAAATCCACCACCTACCTTCCCATACCTTGGCTTTTGCTGAAATGCTCTATACCAGAGCTACTATTATTATTATACTACTAGCTATATACTATACCAGAGGTTCTCAAATGTTTTTCAGCCAAGGAGCCCTTACAAGATAGAAAATATACCGGGCCTCATTCTGATTTGTGATTTTGGGGCTAAGCTTAATTGTTTCCATGGTAACGTGCTTGACATTTAAATTGATAGGTTTGTTAGATTAGAATGTAATCCATGAACCATTTTAGATTTAAAGCATAAAATATTTTCATTGAACTATGAAGCTTTTGCACACAAAAAAGTTTTTATTTTTATTTTCCTGAAAACATTTCGCGGACCCCCGGGCAAAGTGCCACGGACCCCCATTTGAGAACCACTGCTCTATACTATAGAAAATGAATAAATCATGGTTGAAAAAGTGTTGTGATTATGATAGACATAGTTATGTGTGTGATAGTGTGAGTGAGTGTAAATGGGCTCTAAGCATCCTTTTAAAACAAGCTCTCCCTTTAATGGCTTTAATGGCCCAAGTGGCTGTATGGAACTGTAGATGATTGGCTGAGACTAGGGGAGTGGGTGGTGGTTATGGGAGGAATGGGGAAAGGAGGGGAGTGTTGGCGTGGAGCGTAGAGAGACGGGTGTGTGTTCTGAGGGCTGGAAGAACGGCTGTTCATATAAGGGTGTTTGTGGCTTGTTTTGGCGTCACTACGGCCCACAGTAGTCTGTACGGTTATGGAATAAAGTGCAGAACTGGATTATGTCTTGTTGCCTGGTTTTTGACAATGTTAACTTACAATATTGTGTTTGTACATAGACTGTTATTGAAACATGACCGGGAGCTTTCAGATTTGTCCGGTAAAATACATTATTTTGTATATCTTGTTCTGCCCCTAAATCGTGTGGGACCCATCCATCCTACGTTTATTGGATGTGAACCCATTCACAGTCACACTGGGTGAAGTCTGGCTGATTGTGTGATGAAGATGCTCAGTGATTTGGGGGCTGGATCTCTCCTTTTGCCGTTGCCAGGCACACGACAATGCCTCAGATATGTCGGGGAAATATACAAGCTCATCTTAAGAAAAAGAACCCACTCATTCATTATATTCCATGTGCTGCACATTCCTTGAATTTGGTTGGTGTGAACTGTGTGGAAAACAGTTGTCGGGAAGCAAGACAGTTGTTTTTTACTTACTGCAGGCATTGTATGTTGTTTGCTCCTCTTCCACGCACCGATGGAATAAAGTGTTCACTGATGACATCACACACTGATGACATCACACTGACGCTAAAATCCCTTTCCAGTACGAGATGGAGCTGCAGAGGGGACTCGATCCACAAGAGCTCTTTGTGAAAATAACAGTTCAATAAGAGAGGCCTTACAGATGTTGGCGTCTGACAATGAGGAGCGTCAGGACACACGGCACGAGGCCACTGCACTGCTGGATACCAAGCTGGGCAAGCTGGAGACTGCGCTGATCATCACCATATTTTGGGACACTGTGATGAAGCGATTCAAGCTTACAAGCACAGGCTTGCAAAAGACGACCATGTAAAGATGCTGTGGGCCTTTAGGGAATCGTTGCACACTTCATGTCACATCACTTACGAGAGCAATTTCCCGATTTTGAGAAATGTGCCCGGGCCGTCACGGGTGTGAGACACAGAGCTACCACACCGACACTCACCATGTGACCCGGGCTGTCACGGGTGTAGTGACACAGAGCTACCACACCGACACTCACCGTGTGACCCGGGCTGTCACGGGTGTAGTGACACAGAGCTACCACACCGACACTCACTGTGTGAGCAAAAGAAAAGCCTTCGCTGACGAGTCAGCCGAGAATGAAGTAGTTCTGTCTGGAAGGACAAAGTTCAAAGTGGAGACTTTCAATGTGATTGTTGACTGTTTGCTCTCAGGACTGAACAAACGTCTGGATGCATACAGAAACATAAATGGTGGCTTTGGTGTCCTGTTTGACATGGACATGCTGTCCAGAGACGTATCGGTGAAACGCTGTCCAGAGACAATAATATGGACTGTCTATAACCCTGAAGTTTGCGTGAGGACATAGCCTACAGTACATGTATTTTTATTTTTTAATTATATTTTTTTCCCGATTTTTTATCCCCTTTTTATCCCCCGTTAGTGCTAATTTTAATTTATTTATCCTGGTTGCTGCTCCACCCTCTGCCAATCTGGGGAGAGCCGAAACTGGCTCCATGCTTCCTCCGAGACATGGGCAGTTAGCCAGCCGCTTCTTTTCACCTGACAGGGGAGGCTTCACCGGTAGGACATAGCACGTGGGAGGATCACGCCAGGGCCGTAGCTAGCTATGAGGACGGGGAGGTCCGGACCTCCCCTAATATCTCAGCCTGCCAAAAAAAAAAAAAAAAAAAATTTTTTTTTTTTTTTTTTTTTTTGCAGGCCAGGCCAGGCCACTCACTGAACAGCAGGCCAGGCGCCGCCTACTGGTTTACTAGTGGTTTTATTACTTTATTCAGGTTTAAAGTGGGTGCATCTCATTGTAAAATTGGACTTGGCCCAAATTGGGCTTCAAATGGCCCAAATCAGGCTTCAAACGGCCCAAATCTGGCTTTAAATGACCCAAATAGGGCTTCAAACGGCCCAAATCTGGCTTCAAACGGCCCAAATTGGGCTTCAAACGGCCCAAATTGAGCTTCAAACGCCCCAAATGAGAGCTGAGCAGGTGGTGACATGAAAGAGAATATACTGAATAATGACATCACAACAGTATAATCCTAATGTTGATTTAAAATGATATATTACTCTAAATATGGCTTAAAAAGGGGGAAAAAAAAGCTCAAAATCCGCCTCCCCTTGCTGGACCTCCCCTATTTCGGAACCCTGGCTACGGCCCTGGATCACGCTATTCCAACCAGTTCCCCTCCCTCCAAACAGGCGTCCCTAACGACCAGAGGAGGCACCACATCAGCAACCAGGATATTGCATGTTTTGGTGAATGGGTTCCTATATGAAGGAAACCCCCAGGGGGGATGGGGAGAACATGCAAACTCCACACAGAAAGGCCCTTTTGACGACCCCGGGCGGTGGGCACTCGAGGACATGCCGACGGGCACACATTCCTTCAGCGCTCACAGCGTCCCAGGTGGGAATCGAACCCAGGACCTTCTAGCTGTGAGGCGACAGCACTTACCACTGCACCACCGTGCCCCCCCACTGGCCTACATGTAAGCTGTGATATTTCTGTTGTGAATAATTCTACCTCATTTTGTTTGTTTGTTTAGCATAGCCTACTTGCCGACGTCTTGCTCAATTGACTGACGGTTTAAGTACCCTACTTTTCAGATGAAGTTACCTTACGATATTATCAGTGCTGTTCAGGCTAATGTAGGATCATGTAGGCTAATGTTGATTATTGTGTGCTAATAATAGTAGCCTAATTCTGTATGGCTTTATTGGTGTATGGACACAGTTGAAATGTTTATTACTCTCCCTTATTAAGACAATCTGTTAATATGTGCTAAACAAGAGAGGTAAAGTTAGTTACTTATCTCAATACACAGTGTACTTAGCTATTGTATAACAGAAATAACTGTCATATTTGTTGGATTTAGGGGTTAACCCAGCAAGTGCAGGACATTTCCTGAAAGAAAACTTCAAATTAATCGGCAAACATGACAGAGACGTGTCAGCAAAATATAGACAAGTTAGTCTCAGTAAAACTGCTGCCCTGTGAAAGAAACAACATGGTGCCACCCTTTACAAACAAGATGGACGTCACACCCGTGACTCTGTATGTATGACATACCAAAATGTGTACATTGAGAATTCAGTCCTTTGGCGAATAATGCAGTTTGCCAAAGTAATGTACCGTAAATTCCGGACTATAAGACGCACCGGTCTATAAGCCGCACCTTCAAAGGTGACTATTTTTTTCTTCTATAAGCCGCACCGGACTATAAGCCGCGGGTGTTTTGATGTTTAATTACCATATGTAAGGCTTCGTGCACAGAGGGGATTGTCGGGAAATAGATGGCTGTTTGGGGAAGCTCCCATTTATTAACATTTCAACAAAACAAAAGTCAGGTCACTAATCCCCAGACAAAATCACACATTGTGGTATTTTTTGTTTTTTTTACAGTGCACACAGTGTCCGCGGTGTGGTGAAAAGAGGGCAAGAGAGGAAATTAAAACAGAAGTGGATTTATAGTTAGAAAGAGTGCTAAAGAAGAGAGAATTCCGTTTTTTATTTTTTTATTTTAGTTACTCACAGTACTATTGACCAGTCCAACTCAAAAGATATTCGGCAGTTTCACTTTGAGCTCTTGTTCCGCCGCTGTCCATCAATGGTTATGACGAGTCTCGCTGGGTACAGTACGCCAAAGCGATATCCATTGACTCGATGATGCTGTTGTATGTTGCGCGTTTCTGTTG
This sequence comes from Poromitra crassiceps, assembly GCF_964638095.1. Classification (NCBI taxonomy): domain Eukaryota; kingdom Metazoa; phylum Chordata; class Actinopteri; order Beryciformes; family Melamphaidae; genus Poromitra; species Poromitra crassiceps. The sequence continues at coordinate 24,345,232 of NC_139645.1, forward strand.
CACCAACGCGGACGGTGAGGGGCTTCTTCCCCGCAGCCTGGAGGATGAGTTGACGGTCGGGCCAGCGGAGTAGGCAGATGAAGATGGCCCTCGGTGGCAGGCCGGGGTCTGGACGTGGCCGAGGCGCCCGGTGTGCGGGAGAAAGGAGGAGGAGGAGAAACCGCCACCTCCACAGCCAGCCACCTCACACACCCCAACTGTTTAATAGTGCCCGGCTCGCATGCCTCTCGGTCGGCTGGCCGGACAATATGCACCCCGCTGCAGCAGCAGGCAGCTTCGGGAGGTTTTCTCACTGTGTTCGGGACTTCGGCTCTAACTCGGCCAGATGGCTGGACACGAGTGAAACTCTTCACGGTTGCATTATTTTCTTTAGTGAGTGAGTGGATGGACTTCTGCACGTTTTCAAACTTGTTTTCAAGCTGCTCAAAACCTCTGAGCGATGTCGGACTTAATCGATAGTGTTTCACGGAGTAAAAGTTTAGCCCAAGCGGTGTATCTCCAGCCTCCAGCAGGTGAGTCATTTCCTCATTCATGGCGTGATTGCTTCGTCTTTTTCTTTCTGCTTACCTGTGTTGTGTTATGTTATGTTATGTTATGTTATGTTGTTAAAAGAGGGCAAGAGAGGAAATTAAAACAGAAGTGGATTTATAGTTAGAAAGAGTGCTAAAAAAGAGAGATTTTTTTTTTTTTTGGGAAAAAATCCATAGATAAGACGCACCGTTATATAAGCCGCAGGGGGCAAAAAAGGCCAAAAAACGGGAAAAAAGCCGCGGCTTATAGTCCGGAATTTACGGTATGTCTTTAAATATACTTTTATAAGACACTTCCTGGACTCTTGGTTTCATTCAATTTGGTTTATAGAAGCTGTTATAATTATTATACAGCTGATGAGGAGTGGTGAAATTCCATTGTACAACAATGATGATACAGTACAGTAGGCTACATGTAGGTTTTATGCTTATAGACGGTTTTCACCAGAGCGCAAACCCACAGCACTTCCTTTTTCTCAGCATTCGGCAAACTGCAGAAATATTCACTCGACATCGTTACTTTTGTTTTCGCTGCTCAGCTGTATAGACGGTTTGCATGGAATGGTCAGTCCTGCACTTGAATGTTTTTTTTTCTTTTATGTCCATAACAAACACTGCAACAGGAAGTGAGCGGGGGTTCAATTTAGAATGTTTTTGTTGTCAAGTTAAAACCGTCTATAGTTGTTGCACCCACAGAATGACTCAACTAGCAAATACAAATAAAGAAACAACATAAACAACAACAAGAGATTATTTCCAAAATGGGAGACAAATCAGCCCCATAAATGCAGATAAGCACCTGCTCTGTAGGCGTAGGCGTATTCTAGGGGCAAATATTTAAAAGTTATTTCTTCTTTATGATTCAATTAAGAAGAGTCAGGCAGAGAGAGGCTAATCTTTGAATTTGACAGTTGATCATTTGAAGATAGTGTGATTTTAATCCCACGAGCATTTGGAAGAATAGCCTGTAATGGCAAATTATTGATCAAGTGTGTATTGATTGATTAATTATTAATTATGGCAATTCCATGCTGTATTTTGTGAACTGTGTTTTTCACCACATTGTAGAAGATTGCTGTACAGAGTTTTCCTGTGAGAACCTGTGTCCTGTTGTGACTAGACTGGATTTGTTATGTATTCTAGTGAACATCAGATTAGCTACATGGCTGAATGGAAACTTACTAGGCTGAATGGAACTTTTAGACAGTAGTGGAAAATCACTGCCCTCCACGCTGGGGGGCGGGCAACATTGGTTTTAGTATATGAACTGTTGTAAACAAGGATGCGGGGCTCTTGCATTGTCAATGTAGACAAGAGGAGACCTCCGTGCACGGAGACATGATTGTGGAAATAAAAAGACCTCCTATGAACATTTAAAACGGATATGTCATTATTGATGAATCGGCAGGACATAGCAGTGGGTATTTTTCCTCCACAACTTGGGGGCTCGTCTACGGGATCTCACGACTGGGATGCGGACCTCTGGCATGTCGACTGGTGATAACCTCCTGTCAAAGTTGGACCTGAAAGCTCGATTAATGCTAAGAGAGCAGGAGTCGACATGCGGAGGAATGTAGCCCAGCGCTGTGATCTGCGGAACCTGGTGAGGCAAATACACACTGAATGCAATGTTGATTGATCAGTTTTATGTCAAATTGAGTAGCTGTGAAATTTAGAATAATGTTATACAATTGGTTCTAAAAATAGACAATTGTAACTACTGCTAAAAGCTACAGGTCTGGGGGATGTGTGTGCGTGTAAAACGGATGTAACCACTGCCTTAGTCAAAATAGGATTTGTCTAGAAGAGAGTGGTGCGGGGTCATGGTGATGCTCGCGTGAGATAATATTAGATAAAACTCACTATTGCCGTTATCGGATATACTCATCGCCTTGGATAACGGATCCAGAAGAGGGTGAGGCGTGCGTTAGTAGGAGGCGCACGCGTAAGGTAACTTACTAGAGCCGACTCATATTTGGGCAAGATTTAGAGAAGAATAAATCGGCCTGTTTGTCGACGGGCAAACAGTAAAGACGCAGACGCAGGTTGAAAGGTACACTTGGCGTCGACGTAAGTTGAAAGGTATACTTAGCGTCTAAAACTGCAGTATAAAGGGGTAAAGCAGCACATACCCAGACCTGAGCGTTGCGAAAGGAGGTATAAATTGTATGTAAAAAAAAAAAAAAAGAAAAAAGAAAAGTTGTTTTCAAAAGGTCTCTTTCCTTTGAACAAAAAAAAGAAAAAAAAAAAAAAGGGGAGAGTGTGGGTGAAACTGAGCAGTGAGGCTCATTGAGGAAGAAAAAAAATTAGAAAAATGAATGGGAAATGAATGGGAAATGACTGAGATATGAATGAGAAATTTCTGAATGAGAAAAATGAGAGGAAGAAAAATCACAAAGTTCACAAACTAAACTTTTTGTTGTGGGGCTAAACGTTCAAATTGAACTTTTTGTTTTGGGATGCAAGCGTTAAACAGGGGCTAAACGTTCAAATTCAACTTTTTATTTTGGGGCTTAAACGTTCATATGTGTGTAGATAAGCCGGCCGGCAGGGGACAAACAGGGTTGTTTATTTTGTTATGTGGATCCACAGTGTGTTTTCTATACCTGTCTACAAAAGAGGGATTGGTTGTTATTTTGTTTTTATTGGTAATATCATAAGGTATTGGTTTTGATTTCGCACACACAAACAAAACCACAGCTGTTTAGAGAAAGCTCATGAGGAGCTATGGGTTTGTATTTGCAGAGGTCGAAATACACACCAGGAAAGCACATTTGTCTCAAGCAGACCTACACGCCACATTTAGAGGGAAATATAGACTGTATAAAAGTTATGGTCTAGGTGGTTTTGAAAAACCACAGAAAACAACAGCAACACATTTATTATTAAGGGGAAAAGAAAGTATGTCTGCCAGAAGCAATACATACCATACATACATACACTTTCAATTATCATGTGAGGAGTTTAATCTTTCGCTAGTGTCTCTTAATGTGTCTTAAAAGGTCTCAACCTGGAAATTGACCCGTGCCTCACCACCATCATGTAGCAGACTGAGAGTCAGCGCCAGGCTCAACTACACTGAGGACCACCAGCAGTCCAGGCTCCAGCGGAGACGATCAACACTCCGGGCAGGCTTCAGCCAGGGAACCGGCAGCAGCATCCGTACCAGCAGCCACTACAGCCCTGAACACCGCAGCTAGCGGCCAGCAATGGGAGAGAGTAAAATCTCTCCCTCCCGTGTAAGTGTTTCACCACACCGGTGTGACGGCTACAGAAATGCATATGAGTGGTTTGCTTGCTGTAAAAGAATATATGACTGCCGTGGAGTTTTCGATTCATAGGCTTGGCCCGGAGGTTGACGCCACCTGGACAGTAACAGCAGAGAGGACTCAAGCGAGGCGAAGCAAGACGGAGCGGAGAGGGTGTGAGGCGCTGGTCAATCACAGGCGAGAGACTGACACGGCCGGAGACGCAAGCCAGTTGAGGGTGGAGGAGTTCACAGCAGAATTTTCTCCAAAGACACCAATTATGAGCAGATAAGTAATGACACACATGAACATTTGCATGTTACAGTTGTTTGACAAACCATTGTTTTAGTAAGAGAATCACACACTGTATACATTATGTACATGCAATGCACTCAGAGCAAAAGTACTTTTTTGCATTAGTACAGTATTGTTTAATAGAAGTTATGTTTTTTTTTGGCCTGGAAAACTCTTATTGCCAAGCGAAAAGGTAAATGTTTGTGAACACACTGAGATTTCTCTCCCCACCCCCCCACCCCCCCCGCTTCTCGGCCTGAAGCCTTGAAACCTGCAGCACCCTCCAGATAACCACAGTACATAGCGCACACACATTTCCCAAGAGGATTGAGAGAGGCAGAGACAAGTTAAAGGGTGTCTCTCTCTGAAAAAATAAGTATATAAAAAAACTGCTAAATTAATTGACACATGCGTTATATAACGCATCTGTCAAAGGGGGTAAGCAGCTTTTGTTTTTGTGTCTGTTTTTTGTTTTGTTTTTAAGTTTTTGTTGTTGTGGTGTATGTGTTTTGTGTGCCTGTGTGACTGAGACAATCAGATGGACAAGCAGACTGAGATAAGCAGATTGGACAAACACCATGGGACGATCTCCAATGCCAGATGCTGAGATCCAGCCCCCCCCATATCCTTCACCAGTGCAATTAGCTTAGGCTTTGCACACACACACACACATGCGTGAGCTGGACCACAGACGGTTTCCCCATGACGAATCGGATGCAGAGAGTCGTACTTTGCGTGGTTTGTGTAAAAACTGTGATCATGTGTATTAAAAAAGCGTTTTGGAGTCATGGGAGACAGGGGAGTGTGAACACAGTGTGAATGAGTGATGTTTGACGGTGAAAGGTGTGTGATCGTTGAAGGCAATGTTATTGTACACCAGTTAGACAGGAGAAAGGGGACTCCAGTGTGACTGGAGAGCGGAGAGGAGGACAAAGACTTGAGACATGACTTGGACTTGTAAAATAGACTAGATTGACCATTTGCATCAAAATTGGGTCGTGGGTTCAATTTCCCAGCCTCTGAGTGGGCTGCATGCCAAAGTGCACTTGGTGTGTAGCCTATGTCTGCCAGAGGTTTGGAAATCGTCAACAATTGTAGTAAGAAACCCGAAAAAAAAGAAGAAAAAAACATTTGTAGCCTGTGAGAATGTTTTTGTATGAAATGTGAATAGCGGCTTGCTGATATGAGTGGATAGTGGAGGACGAAGTGGGAGGCGGGCCAAAACGATTTAGTGACTTCGACTACCAGGATCCAACACCAGTGAACAGGAGCCAATTACTAGAAATGTGTAAACTGTGTTTTTAAGAAGGAAAAAAATATGCCAAAAAGTGTGGAACAATAAAAAAGGCCATTGACCTCTGACACACTTCGTTTATGCTATGAAATCTTGGGTAAATAATCATGCTTGATTTGATATTAGCATAACTAAGAGTTTGATTTGAGCAAATGATACATTGTAACATAAGTATGTATTAAGTATTAAGTAAGTAACCGAAATGAAGGACTTATTAATTGTGATTGTGAACACATAGGGAAATTTTAATCTATATAGATGTGTGAGATGATACATTTTTTTCTAACAAGTTAAGGATAATAGTTATGTTAGTTTTCTTTGACTGTGTTTGAACTTATAGTTTGTTATCAATAATTTATTTTTAATATTGATAATAATGATTTATTCTTATCAAAAGTGTGGAATTGTAATGGCAAATTATTGATCAAGTGTGTATTGATTGATTAATTATTAATTATGGCAATTCCATGCTGTATTTTGTGAACTGTGTTTTTCACCACATTGTAGAAGATTGCTGTACAGAGTTTTCCTGTGAGAACCTGTGTCCTGTTGTGACTAGACTGGATTTGTTATGTATTCTAGTGAACATCAGATTAGCTACATGGCTGAATGGAAACTTACTAGGCTGAATGGAACTTTTAGACAGTAGTGGAAAATCACTGCCCTCCACGCTGGGGGGCGGGCAACATTGGTTTTAGTATATGAACTGTTGTAAACAAGGATGCGGGGCTCTTGCATTGTCAATGTAGACAAGAGGAGACCTCCGTGCACGGAGACATGATTGTGGAAATAAAAAGACCTCCTATGAACATTTAAAACGGATATGTCATTATTGATGAATCGGCAGGACATAGCAGTGGGTATTTTTCCTCCACAAGCCTAACTACACAAATTAAGCTTTATAAAACAAAAACACCCCCTGTAGAAATATAGCCTATATGATGAGTGAAGATGCAGGCATATTACGATACCATAGGAGAGAGACAATAAACCCCCAAAACACTGTTGAATATCACAGACACACCTTCCAAGAGAGGAATATTGACATTATGTAGGCTATAACATCTATGAGGCCATTTACACCTGGCGTTAACATGCATTTTCTGCAATCTGATTGCAATCTGATTGCAATCAGATTGCACAAATGGTTGTCCTCTCGATCCACATAAAGTTGCTGTATCCAGATTGAGAGGACACATTGCATTTACACTTGTGTTCAACGTGTCCACAATGCATCCCTGACCACCTCCGGAGGTGGTTTGGCCGATCAGATTGCAATCCTTCTTCAATGCGTTTTGGGGGGTGTTTACACCTGGCATTTCAATTGATAAAACACAATCTGATTGCAATCTGATCACAGAAAACGCATGTTAGCGCCAGGTGTAAATGGCCTCTAAGAGTAGGCTAGTAAAGAAGGCAAGACATACCTTGGAGGTTGACTTTCTCGTCTGAACGATGCGCAGAAAGTTCCTTCCACTCCGCTAGAGGTGCAGAACAAAGCGGTGAGACTGACAGATGATCCAGTCAGTCTATCAGCTCACTTTGACCAGACACAACAAGTCTTCTGTTCACTCAGTGTCTGATCCTTTTTACACGCGTTCAAAGCACTCGAGACTGTCAAAAGATAATCAGGCTAAAGTAATATGCGAGCTGCGGAGGTCGGAGGACAAGCCGCAGGGGTCGTGGTGCTGTAAAGCCGCCGGAGAGAGTCTTTCCTCGGGGAGAAGCTGACAGCCAGTGTGTCACCGAGAGCGAGGTGCGCGCTGTGCGCTGGAGCCAGTGGCAAGTTAGCAACAAAACAACAACAACATGACTTCCGGTAGAGCTTTTCAAAAATAAAATCCCATTTGACAAACTGGTGTGGTGGCTGGGTGTACTGTGACCTCCAGTCGCAGTCAGTGATCATCATGATATCATTAGATATATCATATAGCCTATGCCAACCGGAAGAAGAAGAAAATACAGTAGGCTACTCAAATGTGGTGATGTGGTGGACAAACTAGGCCTACAGACTGTATCCCCGCCTGTCTGCACACTGTGTTACGGTGTTGTGTTTGATGGTAAAGGTAAAGTCTCACTGATTGTCACACATCTGAGTGTGCGAAATTTGTTCTCCGCATTTGACCCATCCCCTGGGGGAGCGGTGAGCGGCAGCAGTGCTGCGCTCGGGAATCATATGAGATCTAACCCCCCAATTCCAACCCTTTGATGCTGAATGCCAAGCAAGGAGGCAAATGGGTCCCATTTTTATAGTCTTTGGTATGACTCGGCCAGGGATCGAACTCACAACCTCCCAGTCTCAGGGCGGCCACTCAAACCACAAGGCCACTGAGCTGGTTATTGCAGCAACCCATGTTAAGGGCTTGCCAGGGGTGGATTCGAACTGCCGACCTTCGGCTTGGGGGGCGGACACGCTAACCACTGCACCAAGAGAGCTAGCTGGAGCTGATTAACATGCCTTTTTACCGGGGGAGTGAGTTTAACCAACTACTCGCTACCACTCGGGACTCACAAGGACTCAACATTCATTCGGTTACACTAGCACAAACCTGTAAATCTGTCAGTGAAGGCTAGGCTAGCCTACTGTATCTTAATCACCTAGCCTAAATGTGTTGTAGCTATTATAGGCTATTGTTATTTGGTTGGTTGTTTTTGTCTTCAGTGTTCATTTTTTGTCTCTACTCCTGCAACAAGCCAATTTCTCCATATGGCTAATTAAATTTTCATAGCAGTGTATAGGCCTATGCAAGTTGCCATATAGGCTATAGAGTTTATGGTTTCACTCATATTTAAGTTATCAATTATGTTGTAAGATGTTTCCAAAAGCTTTACGTTTTTATTTTGAAGGCAGAGGCGTCTAGTTTCCGGTTTGATCACGCATGGCTACTGTCTCACTTGAAAGGTGTGAAAGGGGAAGGGCGGGCAGGGTGACTGGAGAGGAGGTCTGACAGGAATGTAATCAGGCACTTCACCAAAACACCTTTATGTGGACTAGCCTCTGAACTGCACGGCTACATTGTAGCTGCTATAGGCTACCTGATGCACCAGATTGATGCATTTAAAGGACAATTGACCATCTTTGTGTAAACTTGTATGTATATATATATTGTAACGAAGTGGGTATTCGTCCAAGGAACTGGAGACTTGAAGTTGGTACAGGCTTTTTATTCTTGTCTTCACAATACACGCTCCTAGCAGCTAGCTTCGCTGCTAGCTCTGCAACCCCCGGTCAGCTCCCTCGCATAGCCTGACTGGCCTCCGCCCCGGCCGCTGGTCACATATATCCCCTTCCCCCTAGGAACACACCCACACATATCAGTTCCTAGCCAAGCACGGAAACACCCCAATACACGTAATTACCCGATACGCTACATATCCCCCACACAAATTTAATGTCGCTTCCACGCGACATGCACAACCCACTCACATCCCCCTGTACCAAAACACACCCAACACAATATTTTTCCCATCACCACATCAAATTCTAATTCCCCAACAAACAGTCTTTTCTTTTCAGCACCCCCGTCATAATGTCCAGTTTTCATTAGGTACTCCGTAATGTCTAGTTTTCCATTAGGTACCCCCATAATGTCTAGTTTCCCATTAGGCACTCCATAATGTCTAGTTTTCATTATTTCCTTTCTTTTTCACACATTTAAATTCAACCCACATTTCCCACATTTAGTCCCTTTTAAACCCCCCCTTTTGTTTGTTCCAGTAGCCAAATGCACGAACGAGCACCGGATCGACATCCTCGTCCTCCGGTCTCCACTCGCGCCCGTCGACTCTCCAGCTGACCCTGGCGTCGTCCTCCCGGCCTCGCACTCGCTCGTTTTTCCGTCCCCCTCCTCCAGGGTTGAGGACAGCAGAGCGAACACCACCGGCGTCGATCTTCCCCTCGGCTCTCCGCTCGTTTTTCCGTCCCCCTCCTCCAGGGTTGAGGACAGCAGAGCGAACACCACTGGCGTCGATCTTCCCCTCGGCTCTCCGCAGTGCAACGTTAGGGGGTGTATAGCGGTTAGGCTGGGCCGGTTCCCCCGGCGGTAACCCCTCTCGCTCACTCGGAGACACGAGTGTCGCTCTCCCGACTGTAACAACGCTGCAGACGATGTCCCTCTGGCTGTTCCCCTGCAGCACTGCTCTCCCATCCGTCCTCCACACTCTCAGTGCAGTCCCTGGCCAAGTGCTCCGGTGACTGGCAAGTCCAGCAGAGTCTCACCTGTCCGCCGCCTGCACGTCTCTCTTCTCCCGCTGCCCCCCGATCTCCGACAGCCTCTGGACACTCTCTGGCTAGATGTCCGATCGCGCTACATGCCCAGCAGGCTCCCTGCTGTCCATGTCGTTGTCCCGCATACCCGGTCCGTCTCCCGGAACCGCATCGGCACCACCTCGCCACGTGGCCCGGCTCTCTGCAGGTCCAACACAGTCTCTTCCGTGGCTCTTCCGGCCGCTCTCCCCGCTGCATTACCTCCGCGCTCATCAAGTCCACCCGCTGCATGACTTCTCGCAGCGCCCGCATCACCTCTACTGCCCAGGCAGGAGTCTCTTCTACCAGCCGTCCGACCTCTCTCAACACACGGGCCTCCATGCCCGCCAGCATCGAGCTGATCCCCGCCGTCAGCTCTCCTTT
>NC_139645.1:24362727-24375227 GCF_964638095.1 Poromitra crassiceps
CTGGTTCCTGGACGAATACCTGAATCCTTACAATATATATATATATATATATATATATATATATATATATATATATATATATATATATATATATATATATATATATATATATATATATATATATATATAATTTATTGCAAAACTCAACTACAGCTGATTGTTGCTATAAATATAATGGTGTATAGGTTTTTCTACTCAGTGTTTTTGTTGTTTCTGACCTAAACAACAGTCCCATGATGACTTAGTTGTTTTGGAGAAGGCTGCTATAGGGGGTGAGTCGATGACAGGACTGTTCATTTTGGGTGAATTTACTATCCTTGCAGAACTCCACCGAAAAACATTACAGATTTATTTTGCACATAATCTCACACATATGCAAAAACTATCAACAGTTTTGCAGACATTCGTTTAGTTTGACAGTTATTAAGAGTTGAACTAAATTAATGTTTGCAAAACTGTTTACAGTTTTCAGATGTGAGATTATCTGCAAAATAAATCAGCATTGTTTTTCGGTAGCATGTTTCCGTACCATCATTATGTTGTGGTTGGTGTCTTGAGCAATACTCAATGATTCAGATAAAATTGGTACATTTAATAATTTCCGGGATTATTGATCCTACAGCTGCAGTATAGAATCTGTCAATAGCTGCTTGTATATTTCTCTTTTAGGAAAAACAATGTATATCTTCCCAAGTTCTCCATCAAGACCTCCTACACCCTGAACCATGTGTTGAGTGGAATGATGGATATGTTTGTTGCTGCAGCAGATTTCACTGGTATTTCAGAGAAGCATCAACTGTCTGTCTCAAAGGTAAGAGAGCGAAAGTGTCAGATTATAGCCCTGTTTAGGGCTGGGCGATATGACGATATATTTCGTCTGGACGATAGAAAATGTATTTCGTATGATATGATGCTCTATCGTTTATATCGTTGTGTTGCAAATCACACTCTTTACGGCAATATTGTCCGTCATTTGGATGACGCTGTGCTTTCTTCATTCCGTTTTCTTTTTTACTCACGTCCACAGTCCACACACGCACCAGACTCTGTGTCAACAAGCCCATTGTGTCCCTTTATAAGTGGCACAAATCAGCCGTGAGTAGGCTAAAGAGCAGGGAGATGTTACCTCCACTCCGTCCGCCTAGCCTACCCAGGCATTTGCGCTGTGTTAAGTCCGTGTTTGATCCATATTTGCGTGTGTCCTCCTAACGTTAAACCTGGCAAAACATCTCCTCTCATCATCCCAAGGAAATCACTTGAGGGCTGACAACAAAACGTCTGTCGTTAGCTTTAGCTTTTAGCTTTCCCAGTGTGAGTTGTGAAGTTAACGTTGTTCTTCTTCTTCTACCGTTTTATTCTTCTTCTACTGAACATGTAGGTATTTTGACGTTGACTAAAGAAATACTGCCGCCTAGTGTCCGCTTTTAGATATGATTCCAAATTAGTGCTTAAAGGAGGACTTACCCCCTAGATATGTATTAGAACAGTGATTTGAAAATACCTATGGAAAAAACCAAGAAATGACATATACTCTTGTCTATACTAGACTCTTTGGCTGTGTTAAGTCAAGATTTTTTTTCGGAAATCGACGCCATTACAGTTTGCCTACTGCCTCAAAAATAATTTATTTGAGAGGGGCGATATCTTTATAAATATCAACAATTAGCCAACGCTGGTGGCCTGTATGGAAACAGAAAATCCTGAAATGGTTGATAGTTATATCAATTTGGCCATTCAGTGGCGAACTAGAAATTTAATTATTTTTGTCCCATTTTGTCCCATGTGTGTGTGCGTGGCTTGCATGTGGCTTGTCTAAACTTACGTTAAGAGCCTCGCTGCTCGCAGCACACAGTGAGGACAAACCTCTCGCTCTGGGGTAACACAATGCGAGATTTCTCCACGTAATTCCCTCGTCTAACTAGAGATAAACCGCGCAATGAAATCCGTTTTTAATTTGCGTTTTGGGGGGGCGCAGGAGGCAGCGCAGAGCTCTTCTCCTCCTCACACTGTTCCCATGCGAATCCCCCCGAGCAGCACACACACACAGACAGAGCCAGTCGCTCTGCTCTGCTGACTTGATTTCCATAAAAGTTGGCGTTGCTTGTACACAGTGATGATATTATATTAGCCGATATGTTTAGAGAAGCTTTGTCACGTTGTCACGTCGTAGTATAGCGTTATATTTTACATGTGCGCTAAACTGCGACCATATTTGTTTGCGGAAATATCAGACTGCTCTCTGCTGCTCACAGAGAGCCCAGCTGCTGCTGGCCTGCTGCGCGCGCCCGCGGAGCTTGGGGCTCGTCCATGTAACAGTACGACTCTCGCCTGCCTGGGCTGGAGACAGTCCTTGCAACTCGGACTGATAATATAAACATCATCATTCGAGCTTATCCAGGTAAGATATCAATAAAGTAATGACACATTCAGCGGGAAACTAACTATAATTAAGACATGTGCCAACTTTGACGACGTTTGGTTCAGTATTTTAAGAGCAAACTTCAATAAGAATAGGCTTGGAGTTCTGAGGAGCTGAAAGGGTACAGGGGGGGTAAGGGAGTAATTATCTTGAAATCCCATAGTCTTTGGGAACACCGTGACGTAACGACGTGTCAAATATCCCATTCATTTGAGAAAAAAAAAAAAAGCAGTCTTTGACCCTAAGAGGGCGCTTATGCCAGATATGCTGCTGAAAAATGATACAAATGGTAAAATGGCAACAGTTTGGTGTCAAATGTGGAAATTCTGACCAGAATTCTTCACACATCACCCCCAAAGTCATATATATTGGTTAAAAGCTGAAAAAAAGTGTTTTGGAGGTAAGTTCTCCTTTAAATCAAACGCATCAAATGCTAGTGTCCTCTTTGAAAATCGAACTGGTGGCATGGTTCAGTTTGTGTTACATTCTACTGCCCTGCAACTAATTATTATTATTTGTGTTGTAAAGAATAGCCATGCTTATCTGTATTCTGAATGCATGTATCCTTTGTGAGGTTTGACAACATTTTAACTGGTTCAACTGCTACATAAATAAATGGCCATGTGGTCATTTTATATAAACTATAAATAGAATTTACAGAAAATATGCTATATCGTGATATATATCGGTATCGGGATATGAAATGACTTATATCGGGATATGAGATTTTGGTCATATCGCCCAGCCCTAGCCCTGTTCCAAACCGGTCCCTATTACAGTAAGAGAGCCAAGTGTCATATTATAGTCCTGTTCCAAACCGGTCCTTATTACAGTAAGAGAGCCAAGTGTCAGATTATAGTCCTGTTCCAAACCAGTCCTTATTACAGTAAGAGAGCCAAGTGTCAGATTATAGTCCTGTTCCAAACCAGTCTCTATTACAGTAAGAGAGCCAAGTGTCAGATTATAGTCCTGTTCCAAACCAGTCCTTATTACAGTAAGAGAGCCAAGTGTCAGATTATAGTCCTGTTCCAAACCAGTCTCTATTACAGTAAGAGAGCCAAGTGTCAGATTATAGTCCTGTTCCAAACCGGTCCCTATTACAGTAAGAGAGCCAAGTGTCAGATTATAGTCCTGTTCCAAACCGGTCCTTATTACAGTAAGAGAGCCAAGTGTCAGATTATAGCCCTGTTCCAAACCGGTCCTTATTACAGTAAGAGAGCCAAGTGTCAGATTATAGTCCTGTTCCAAACCGGTCTCTATTACAGTAAGAGAGCCAAGTGTCAGATTATAGTCCTGTTCCAAACCGGTCCCTATTACAGTAAGATAACCAAGTGTCAGATTATAGTCCTGTTCCAAACCAGTCTCTATTACAGTAAGAGAACCAAGTGTCAGATTATAGCCCTGTTCCAAACCGGTCCCTATTACAGTAAGAGAGCCAAGTGTCAGATTATAGTCCTGTTCCAAACCAGTCTCTATTACAGTAAGAGAACCAAGTGTCAGATTATAGTCCTGTTCCAAACCGGTCTCTATTACAGTAATAGAGCCAAGTGTCAGATTATAGTCCTGTTCCAAACCGGTCCCTATTACAGTAAGAGAGCCAAGTGTCAGATTATAGCCCTGTTCCAAACCGGTCACTATTACAGTAAGAGAGCCAAGTGTCAGATTATAGTCCTGTTCCAAACCGGTCTCTATTACAGTAAGAGAGCCAAGTGTCAGATTATAGCCCTGTTCCAAACCAGTCTCTATTACAGTAAGAGAGCCAAGTGTCAGATTATAGCCCTGTTCCAAACCGGTCCCTATTACAGTAAGAGAGCCAAGTGTCAGATTATAGTCCTGTTCCAAACCGGTCCCTATTACAGTAAGAGAGCCAAGTGTCAGATTATAGCCCTGTTCCAAACCGGTCTCTATTACAGTAAGAGAGCCAAGTGTCAGATTATAGCCCTGTTCCAAACCGGTCTCTATTACAGTAATAGAGCCAAGTGTCAGATTATAGTCCTGTTCCAAACCGGTCCCTATTACAGTAAGAGAGCCAAGTGTCAGATTATAGCCCTGTTCCAAACCGGTCACTATTACAGTAAGAGAGCCAAGTGTCAGATTATAGTCCTGTTCCAAACCGGTCTCTATTACAGTAAGAGAGCCAAGTGTCAGATTATAGTCCTGTTCCAAACCGGTCTCTATTACAGTAAGAGAGCCAAGTGTCAGATTATAGTCCTGTTCCAAACCGGTCCCTATTACAGTAAGATAACCAAGTGTCAGATTATAGTCCTGTTCCAAACCAGTCTCTATTACAGTAAGAGAACCAAGTGTCAGATTATAGCCCTGTTCCAAACCGGTCCCTATTACAGTAAGAGAGCCAAGTGTCAGATTATAGTCCTGTTCCAAACCAGTCTCTATTACAGTAAGAGAACCAAGTGTCAGATTATAGTCCTGTTCCAAACCGGTCTCTATTACAGTAATAGAGCCAAGTGTCAGATTATAGTCCTGTTCCAAACCGGTCCCTATTACAGTAAGAGAGCCAAGTGTCAGATTATAGCCCTGTTCCAAACCGGTCACTATTACAGTAAGAGAGCCAAGTGTCAGATTATAGTCCTGTTCCAAACCGGTCTCTATTACAGTAAGAGAGCCAAGTGTCAGATTATAGTCCTGTTCCAAACCGGTCTCTATTACAGTAATAGAGCCAAGTGTCAGATTATAGTCCTGTTCCAAACCGGTCCCTATTACAGTAAGAGAACCAAGTGTCAGATTATAGTCCTGTTCCAAACCGGTCTCTATTACAGTAAGAGAGCCAAGTGTCAGATTATAGTCCTGTTCCAAACCGGTCTCTATTACAGTAAGAGAACCAAGTGTCAGATTATAGTCCTGTTCCAAACCGGTCTCTATTACAGTAAGAGAGCCAAGTGTCAGATTATAGTCCTGTTCCAAACCGGTCTCTATTACAGTAAGAGAGCCAAGTGTCAGATTATAGCCCTGTTCCAAACCGGTCTCTATTACAGTAAGAGAGCCAAGTGTCAGATTATAGTCCTGTTCCAAACCGGTCCTTATTACAGTAAGAGAACCAAGTGTCAGATTATAGCCCTGTTCCAAACCGGTCCTTATTACAGTAAGAGAGCCAAGTGTCAGATTATAGTCCTGTTCCAAACCGGTCCCTATTACAGTAAGAGAACCAAGTGTCAGATTATAGCCCTGTTCCAAACCGGTCCCTATTACAGTAAGAGAGCCAAGTGTCATATTATAGTCCTGTTCCAAACCGGTCTCTATTACAGTAAGAGAACCAAGTGTCAGATTATAGCCCTGTTCCAAACCAGTCTCTATTACAGTAAGAGAGCCAAGTGTCAGATTATAGTCCTGTTCCAAACCAGTCTCTATTACAGTAAGAGAGCCAAGTGTCAGATTATAGTCCTGTTCCAAACCGGTCCCTATTACAGTAAGAGAGCCAAGTGTCATATTATAGTCCTGTTCCAAACCGGTCCCTATTACAGTAAGAGAGCCAAGTGTCATATTATAGTCCTGTTCCAAACCGGTCCCTATTACAGTAAGAGAGCCAAGTGTCAGATTATAGTCCTGTTCCAAACCGGTCCTTATTACAGTAAGAGAACCAAGTGTCAGATTATAGTCCTGTTCCAAACCGGTCCCTATTACAGTAAGAGAGCCAAGTGTCAGATTATAGCCCTGTTCCAAACCAGTCCCTATTACAGTAAGAGAGCCAAGTGTCATATTATAGTCCTGTTCCAAACCAGTCCCTATTACAGTAAGAGAGCCAAGTGTCAGATTATAGTCCTGTTCCAAACCGGTCTCTATTACAGTAAGAGAACCAAGTGTCAGATTATAGTCCTGTTCCAAACCGGTCCCTATTACAGTAAGAGAGCCAAGTGTCATATTATAGTCCTGTTCCAAACCGGTCCCTATTACAGTAAGAGAGCCAAGTGTCAGATTATAGTCCTGTTCCAAACCGGTCCCTATTACAGTAAGAGAGCCAAGTGTCATATTATAGTCCTGTTCCAAACCGGTCCCTATTACAGTAAGAGAGACAAGTGTCATATTATAGTCCTGTTCCAAACCGGTCCCTATTACAGTAAGAGAGCCAAGTGTCAGATTATAGTCCTGTTCCAAACCAGTCCCTATTACAGTAAGAGAGCCAAGTGTCAGATTATAGTCCTGTTCCAAACCGGTCCTTATTACAGTAAGAGAGCCAAGTGTCAGATTATAGTCCTGTTCCAAACCGGTCCCTATTACAGTAAGAGAACCAAGTGTCAGATTATAGTCCTGTTCCAAACCAGTCCCTATTACAGAAAAGGTGGACTATATGTGTGGTGATCTGCAAAAACCCTTTGCATGGTGGACATTTTTAGATTTTCATTTTTTGACATTTCTATAAATTAGAAACTCGCCCCAATATAACTTTTTGAATGACTGCGATGGCTCTCAGTTCAAGTTATTTTATTTTAATTTTAACATGATAAAATGGCTTTAAAACATTCTGCAACATTGTATTTTCTATGCTGTCATTCCACCAAAACCATAAAAATAAATACTTTGTTTTTATGAAAATAATGATTCACCCTGATGTACTATGGAGATGAAGATAACCAAATCACTCAAAATCTCAAAATACCTGCAAAACTCATGTTCAACCTTCTTTGGCTCATTGGCAACAAGGTGCAGCATGGACATGTGAGGGGTTTGTGCAGCTCACCACACATATAGTGTGTTCGCCATTTTTTAATAGTGACCGAATTCTCAACTATAAATTTGATTCACTATATAGTCCATCATAAATACCCACAATGCACTGCAATTTGTAGTGAACAGCAAATGTACCCTACATTTTGTCCCATCTACCACAATTGCGGTCGTGTTCAAGAGTGAGGTAGAGTCTGAAATTCGTTTCATCGTTCCCCATATAGTTAGTATGATAAAAACTACATGGGGAACAGTGAGTGAACCATTCCGAACACTGTTATTGAACGCCTCTTTACTTTCTATCCGTCCTCCATCTTACTCTGCTGTCTGTCCTCCGTCAGGTGGTGCACCAAGCCAGTCTGGATGTGGATGAGACTGGAGCCACTGTTGCAGCTGCTACAGGGAATGGCATCATTGGAGAGTCTGCACCAGCCCCTGAGTTGCGGTTCAACCGTCCGTTTGTGCTCCTTATCGTCGACCCCACCACAGAGCAAGTCCTCTTCATGGGCAGGATCATCAACCCAAATAACTGAAGAAAACACATTGTACTCAAAGCTGTCAATCAGATATGAAATCCTCACAATCATTTTGTGGCGTTCCATGTTTTTCTGTGTGCAAATCCTCTCACCCGTTGTCCATGGCTGCTGGAAGAAGTCAGATTGTATTGAAGTCAGAGATGGAGACTTGGACATGAGTCACACTTCAGTCGCACACAATGACTTCAGAGTTGACTTGGACTTGAGATTGGGGACTTGTGAACAATCTTTATTTTTGTGTGTATTAACATTAAGGAAAGGTCTACTAATGTCATGTGTCAACTAATCAATGCTGGTACTGTATGCTCATAAAGGAGATCATATAGTACATCCTTTTGAATTCCTTAGTTTTAGCTAAGCAGTGTTCTAAACAGACCAGATGGCATCCAGCAAATGCTCATCCATAAGAGACTTATGGCAATCTGATCACAGAAAACCCATGTTAGTTCCAGGTCTAAATGGTGTCTTTCTCATCTGTCCTTCCTCTCTGTGTGGCCCACACACACACACACACACACACACACACACACACACACACACACACACACACACACACACACACACACACACACACACACACAGACCGGGAAGTGATGAAGAGTTCTCAGTATCTATCAAAGCCCACACACTGAAGGCAAATGACACGTAGCCTACACACAGAGGCTGCACACGCTTTCTGCATTATTAAAAGGCTGTTAAATCAGCCACACACACACACACACACACACACACACACACACACACACACACACACACACACACACACACACACACACACACACACACACACGGGTCCTCATCTTCCCATCTTCACCAGGCTTGGTCACCATGGTGACCGCTGAGTCCTGCTAGGAACCAGCTGGTGGACCCCTGCTCTGATAAGGGTGGTGTGTGTGTGTGTGTGTGTGTCTGTGTGTGTGTGTGTGTGTGTGTGTGTGTGTGTGTGTGTGTGTGTGTGTGTGTGTGTGTGTGTGTGTGTGTGTGTGTGGGGTGTGTGTGTGTGCGTGTGTGTGTGTGTGTGTGTGTGTGTGTGTGTGTTATCATACACACTGATCTATTGATTGCCAGTTTGCAAACACAAACGCACACTTTCCATTTCACTCTGATAGATTCATTGGGGAGCATATCTATCCCAAGGTCCTGAGATCCCTACTTCAATATTCATGAACCCAGAAGACTTTGACCAGTTTCAAGTAAAAATGTTTAATATTATCGAGTCTTTTATTGGATAAGGCTTCAAAACAGCCTGTAACATATAAACAGCAAAACCAATGGTTATTTGATGGGGGGGGGTTACATCTCTGGTGTTCCTCTGTGGGTCAGATTTTACCCTATTTTACATATTTTGCAGGTTCCCATTGTGTATAGAGCTGGGGAACATAGAACCCTGGGGACATAGGTCCCATGGGAACATAGGACCCTGGGAACATAAGACCCTGGGGACATAGGACCCATGGGAACATAGAACTCTGGGGACATAGGACCCTGGGAACATAGGACCCTGGGGACGTAGGACCCATGGGAACATAGAACCCTGGGGACATAGGACCCATGGAAATAGAGAACCCTGGGAACATAGAACCCTGGGAACATATGGCCCTGGGAACATAGAACCCTGGGAACAGGACCCTGGGAACATAGAAGCCTGGGAACATATGGCCCTGGGAACATAGAACCCTGGGAACATATGGCCCTGGAAACATAGAACCCTGGGAACAGGACCCTGGGAACACAGAACCCTGGGAACATAGAACCCTGGGAACAGGACCCTGGGAACATAGAACCCTGGGAACATAGAACCCTGGGAACATATGGCCCTGGGAACATAGAACCCTGGGAACATAGGGGACATAGGGAAAATTCATTGTGATGGCACTAGTAGACACTCCAGACTCTGATAGAAGCTGTGAGGGCGTGTAGCCACAAGCCTGTGTGTCTGGCACACACACACACACACACACACACACACAGCTTAGCAGCTAGCTATGTGTTTGTCTCATTCAGCCTCCTGATTACAGACCTTCTACAGGCAGCGCTCCTCTTTCCATCATTCCACACTGACTCAGTCACTCTCCACTTTCTTCTCTCCCACCTTCACTCGCTCGGCGGCCGCACCTTCAATCAGTCTCTTCTCAGTCTGGTGTCTTGTTTGCACCTCCAGCCTCAAATAGCCCTAAGACATGTCTGGATGTGGGACACTTTCTGAGCAGCTTTCTTACACGTTTATTGCCTGGCTGGAACTCTCACCCCACAGCCAGAGCCATGTAGATAGAAGAGTCCCGACATCTCCATTCACTCCAATAGACCAGTTTTTTACTCTCAAGAGTTCCAGGAAGTAAGGTCCTGGATTAAGCAGCACTGTTGAGTTGCAGCAGTTTGTGTTGTACTCTGAAAGCCCCCCCCCCTTGAATCAAATTGTACATTATCAGCTTTATTTTAACATTCAAAAATAGCGCGAGACCCATTCCTGGCTGTTCATTGGCTAATGAGTCTCGGAGGTCAGTGATTGGCTGGAACTCTCTGAATCATTTCTCCATAGAGTACAGCAGGAATGAGTGTGGAAGTAACACTTCTGCTTCGTAGCTACGTGTAAAAGCCAATGGGATTTCTGTAACGGGATTTCTGTTAAATGCATGAAATAAAGTCTGTGGTTATCAAAGAGCGAAGTTTGTCTTCAGCAAGATAATCTTCACAAAGGAGGATCGCTTTTATGGCTTTTGAAGCATTTTCTGAAAATAATTGCGTTAAAAAAACATATTTACGCTTCAAAAGTCGTACGTTTTTGAAGATGATCTCGTTGAACACAAACTTCACTGTTTAATGCAGTGGTTCTCAAAGTGGGGTCCTTAAGAGGGTTCCAGGAGGTCCCCAGCAAAAAGGAGAATATCTTTCACTATAATTCCATCCATGAATAACACAATGTCAGAATGTATTTGACTATTTTGGTCATGGGTTTCATACACTTTCTGAAGTAAAACATCAAAAAGCAAAAGTCTTATCAGATGAGGGACCCTGGGACAAAATCTTATCAGATGTGGGTCCACGGTCTAATTTGTGTCAAGTTAGGGGTCTTTGACGTGGAAAAAGTTAGACAACCACTGGCCTATGAGTTCTCTCATGATAACTGATGGAGGTAGTATCACACACACACACACACACACACACACACGCACGCACGCACGCACACACACACACGCACGCACGCACGCACGCACACACAAACACACACACACACACACGTACACACACGTTCTTTGTGCTGTATACTCTGTCTCTCTTGGAAATGAGACGGGCAATAGTGCCATCTAGTGGTTATTTGCATTAGATGCAATCCCATTTGATTCTTCCGGAGGCTTGACTCCCACTCGGACTCAAGGATGAACTGATCACAGGTGGTTTGGAGGTCAAAGGTCAAGGTCACTGTGACCTCACAAAAGGCCATGACTCAAGAATGAATATGCTAATTCTGACCAAATTGCACACAAATGCCTTATTGGATAAAACAATGAAGTGATGACATTTATATCTATTAATGACACTAATGCAGTGCCCCCCCCCATGCACCCCCCCCCCCCCCCCCCCATTCAAATGATTTGAATGCACTTTGGTTCTTTGACTCCACATTGTGCATTAAAATCACTTAAGTCACACCTAGGAGTTGATTATTCCTGACTTATTTCTTATGGTAAATAAAGCTAAATGAACTGACATGGGCCAGAACACATGAAATGAATCCCTTCTATGACGGGACATCATGTTCTGATCCATTACATTTCCTATCTGCTTCTTTAATGAATCACAGCACCAGGGACGGATTGAAGGAAGCTGAGAGCAGAGAGAAAATGAGTCTGCTGCCACTCAGATGATAGAAGTGGACAGTAGGACAAGAGATGATGAGTGTTTCTTCATATCATCTTTGCTGTTCAGATAAGAATTGTGTCACCTACTGATAATATTTATGTAATGTGTATTGTCTTGAAATCTGGTGTGTTCAACTTCAGAGTGGTGCAGAGAGTGGGGGGGAGAGAGACAGAGAGAGAGGGAGGGAGAGAGACAGAGAGAGAGGGAGGGAGGGAGAGAGTGAGACAGAGAGAGACACACAGAGACAGAGAGAGGGAGGGAGAGACAGAAAGAGAGAGAGAGCATGATGATGCCAACAGGGAAGGGAGAGCTGACAACTTCAGAGTAGGGGAGGCAGAGAGTGGGGGGAGAGACAGAGAGAGGGAGAGACAGAAAGAGAGAGAGAGAGAGAATTATTTTGAATGGAAAATACGGACTTTGTGTGCAAACGCCTTAAGGCTGAATAATGACATCACAACAGTCTAATGCTAATAACTGATTTGTTTATTTCAAAGTTTCCCCCATTAGCTGCGGCCAAGACGACCACTAGTCTTCCTGGGGTCCAAACACATTACATGTTACATGACAAACCATAGTCAAATGCAAGCAATAGTAAAAATGACAAGCAATACTAAAATTCAATAGCACAAAAGAAAATCAGAGAATACAGAATAAAAACTTATACAAATCAAGACAGATAATACAATGTTGGACTCCATATGTGTCAATATTCTTTCTAGTCACTTGTAGTTGACTGATCATATTTCTTTCATGTTCACTCTGGTGTATTCAGAGCAAAGAGGGAGAGAGAGAGAGAGAGAGAGAGAGAGGATGATGCAGGGATAGATCTTATTCCAGTAGAAGTGGCTCATTTTCCATAACCATAACATCACACATCTCTAAATAAAGACAGTGTTTACCCTCATATCAAGTGGCAGATTACTGAGCTACAAAAACTGATTTAGAGCTTTTAAAATTAGGGCTGTGACTAACGATTATTTTCATTATCGATTAATCTGTCGATT
>NC_139645.1:24380227-24457727 GCF_964638095.1 Poromitra crassiceps
AGAGAGGAGGGGGAGAGAGAGGAGAGGGAGAGAGAGAGAGGGAGAGGAGGGGAGGGAGATGAGAGGGAGGGCGAGAGACTGAGGGAGAGAGAGGGAGAGAGAGGAGGGGGAGAGGAGGAGAGGGAAGGAGAGAGGAGAGGGAGGGAGAGAGAGGAGAGGGAGAGAGAGGAGAGGGAGGGAGAGAGACTGAGGGAGAGAGAGGGAGGGAGAGGAGAGGGAGAGAGAGAGACTGAGGGAGAGAGAGGGAGGGAGAGGGAGAGAGGAGGAGAGGGAGAGAGAGAGAGGGAGAGGGAGAGAGAGAGCGACACACACACACACACACAGACACACACACACACACGCACACGCACACACACACACACACCTCTCCTGAAAAACACATCACCCCCCCCACACACACACACACACACACACACACACACACACACACCGCACCTTCCCTCTCTCTATTTCAAGCACAATCAATATGTAAATGGTAAATGGTAAATGGTAAATGGCCTGCATTTATATAGCGCTTTTATCCAAAGCGCTTTACAGTCAGTAGGTACATTCACCCATTCACACACCGATGGCGGCAGGTTACCACGCAGGGTGCTGGCACACCAACGGGAGCAATTTGGGGTTCAGTATCTTGCCCAAGGACACTTCGACATGCAGACTGGAGGAGCCGGGAATCGAACCACCGACCTCTTTTATCCAAAGCGATTAGTGGACGACCTGCTCTACCTCCTGAGCTACAGCCGCCCCATATACAGTATATATCTGTATATATTTCAATACAAAATATTGTTGACACGGTTGTTGTTGGAACTACCTGTATTTTGTTACAGTAACATCATGTTTCTGTTCTGTATGTTACAAACTGTTTTTGTTTTGTTCTCCCTCTGTCTGTACTAACATGTACTATGTGCTTTATACTGTAACTCACTATGGTCATGCTAATAAAGCCTCTTTGAATTGAATTGACTGAGGGAGAGAGAGGGAGAGAGAGATAAGGGAGAGAATGAGGGAGAGAGAGAGGGGGAGAAACTGGGGGAGAGAGAGAGGGAGAGGAGGAGAGGGAGGGAGAGAGAGGAGAGGGGGGAGAGAGAGGAGAGGGAGAGAGAGAGGAGAGGGAGAGAGAGGAGAGGGAGAGTGAGGAGGGGGAGAGAGACTGAGGGAGAGAGAGGAGAGGGAGAGAGACTGAGGGAGAGAGAGGAGAGGGAGAGAGACTGAGGGAGAGAGAGAGGGAGAGGGAGGAAGAGAGAGGAGAGGGAGAGAGACTGAGGGAGAGAGAGGAGAGGGAGAGAGACTGAGGGAGAGAGAGAGGGAGAGGGAGGAAGAGAGAGGAGAGGGGGAGAGACTGAGGGAGAGAGAGGAGAGGGAGAGAGACTGAGGGAGAGAGACTGAGGGAGAGAGAGGAGAGGGAGGGAGAGAGTTAACCAATGAACCAGAGACACACCTCATGGGACACAACACCCACAGAAACAGATCCTTAAGAGATCCTTAAAGTCGAGCTGAACCCAAGAATGACTTTTCTTTTCTTTTAGTTCAAATACCTGGGTATGCAGTGCACCTATTTAATAATGTATGCAAAACAAATCACAAAAATCTAATTTCTTTAGTTTTTCACACTTTTTCACATCAAAAGTTTGTTTTTCAAGATTTCATTGATAACAGTAATTTACAGTTTGCTGACGTCACCTAGTACTATCAAATTTCTACCCCATTTCAACCAATCATATCATGACATGCAGCTGTCAATCAAATCTTCATTTCAGGATCATTTTCTCTTCCAAATGAAGGGGAAAATGGCACCTAGTGCCTGTCATCTGGCAGAGTTTCTAGCCCATAAACTAACAACTAACTTGAGCAAGTATGCAAACTAAATCAAACGGTAATGTCTAAGAATGCAAAGAAATGTAACTGGCTCGTTAAAACACGCATTCCAGGAATATTATTTACATTTATAACGATAATGGCGCGCGCCTCCGAGCCTGACAGCCTCCCTCCATTGCCTCATAAGAAGCAATGGAGGCCCAGAGAACCAAATAACTTTTATGGAAAGAACTGACAGCTCCATATTGCCCCATTGCAACATCAGCGCCCAGCAGCCTCCGCCATTTTTTATTTTTGGAAGCGTGACAGCGCCAAAAGAACCTCGCACAGGCTCGCAGTGGTCAGCTGCGGTAGCGCGGGCCCCTATAATCAGCCTCTCTAAACAGTAACTCAACGGGAGAACACTCGAAATTTCGTGGATTCACATCTTTTCTGGGCGTACTGCAAATCTTGATTGAAGTGGTGTAGTGCAGGGATGTAAAACAACAACCATATTGTGGAAACTAAGCAAAATTTTTCGTTTTTTTCTTTTAGTTTTTTCAAGATAAATAGCAAATGCGGCTGTCGTCCACTCCGTCAGAAGTGCGTTGCCGTGGTTTTAACCTCGGGTCCTTTGCATTTACTATTTATCTTGAAAAAACTAAAAGAAAAAAACGAATAATTTTGCTTAGTTTCCACAATATGGTTGTTGTTTTACATCCCTGCACTACACCACTTCAATCAAGATTTACAGTACGCCCAGAAAAGATGTGAATCCACGAAATTTAGAGTGTTCTCCCGTTGAGTTACTGTTTAGAGAGGCTGATTATAGGGGCCCGCGCTACCGCAGCTGACCACTGCGAGGCGCATTCTGTTTCCAAAAATGGCCGGAGTGTCCTCTCTTTCCTTCCATGCTCTTTGAGAGAACTGAGAGTGTGTAAACAGTGTTCTTCAGGGGAAATAGAAAGTGAGGTCCATTTTCTCCTCTCCTGCCCCCTGCTGTCAGAGAGGCCTTCCTGCAGCAGCTCACAGCAGCAGTCAGCAGACTGCCCCCTGCTGTCAGAGAGGCCTTACTGCAGCAGGTCAGAGCAGCAGTCAGCAGACTGCCCCCTGCTGTCAGAGAGGCCTTCCTGCAGCAGCTCAGAGCAGCAGTCAGCAGACTGCCCCCTGCTGTCAGAGAGGCCTTCCTGCAGCAGGTCAGAGCAGCAGTCAGCAGACTGCCCCCTGCTGTCAGAGAGGCCTTCCTGCAGCAGCTCAGAGCAGCAGTCAGCAGACTGCCCCCTGCTGTCAGAGAGGCCTTCCTGCAGCAGCTCAGAGCAGCAGACTCGTCATATCAGGGAAAAACGTGTGATGAACTGATGAAACTGTTTAGGTGAAGAACCACAATTGACAGACTTAGCTGCACAATATGTAGGCTAACACTCTGCCATGACATTAGAGGGAACAACAATGAACTAATATGATCTGTTGACATGTGACTACTGTATGTATTGTAACTGTAATCAATTGTATTTTATTAATGTTATTTTGTTTTATCAATTCTTTATGCTTTAGCAATATTGTACTTGAGACATTCATGCCAATAAAACGAATTTGAATTTGAGATACTGAGGGAGAGAGAGGACCAGAGGGAGGGAGAGAGACTGAGGGAGAGAGAGAGGTTGAGGAGCAGAGGGAGGGAGAGAGACTGAGGGAGAGAGGAGGAGAGGGAGAGGAGCCGAGGGAGGGAGAGAGACTGAGGGAGAGAGAGGAGAGCGAGAGGAGCAGAGGGAAGGAGGGAGACTGAGGGAGAGAGGAGGAGAGGGAGAGGAGCAGAGGGAGGAAGAGAGACTGCGGGAGAGAGAGAGGTTGAGGAGCAGAGGGAGGGAGAGAGACTGAGGGAGAGAGAGGAGAGCGAGAGGAGCAGAGGGAGGGAGGGAGACTGAGGGAGAGAGGAGCAGAGGTTGAGGAGCAGAGGGAGGGAGAGAGACTGAGGGAGAGAGGAGGAGAGGGAGAGGAGCAGAGGGAGACTGAGGGAGAGAGAGAGGTTGAGGAGCAGAGGTTGAGGAGCAGAGGGAGGGAGAGAGACTGAGGGAGAGAGAGAGGTTGAGGAGCAGAGGGAGGGAGAGAGGGAGGGAGAGAGACTGAGGGAGAGAGGAGGAGAGGTTGAGGAGCAGAGGGAGGGAGAGAGACTGAGGGAGGGAGAGGGAGAGGAGCAGAGGGAGGGAGAGAGACTGACAGAGAGGAGGAGAGGGAGAGAGACTGACGGCCCCTGCACACCAACATGGGCGGTGAGCGATGTACTCGCTATCACCCTGTCAAGCCCTGCCTGCTGCTACAGCGTGGTTGGCTGCCCTTCTGTATTTCCGTCTGCAATTGGTCGATTTCGAAATGGCCCCTCCTTCCCTTCCTGCCGTCTGTCGCTTGTCACCTTGCAAAGCATGCTGGGATACCTGGCGTCAGGACATCACAAACGACAAGACGAGAGGAGGGGCCAAAACCAAAATAGACCAATTGAAGACGGAAATACAGCAAAGCAGCCAACCACACTGCAGCAGCAGGACAGGACTTGACAGGGTGAGTGTGAGTACATGTGAGTTGATCATGTTTGGTGAGAAGGGGGTCTGAGGGAGAGGGAGGTTGAGGAGGAGAGGGAGAGAGAGAGAGAGAGGGGGAGAGACTGAGGGAGAGAGAGAGAGAGAGAGAGAGAGACTGAGGGAGAGGGAGAGAGAGAGAGAGAGAGAGAGACTGAGGGAGAGAGAGAGAGGGAGAGAGACTGAGGGAGAGAGAGAGGGGGAGAGACTGAGGGAGAGAGAGAGGGAGAGAGACTGAGGGAGAGAGAGAGGGGGAGAGACTGAGGGAGAGAGAGAGAGGGAGAGAGACTGAGGGAGGGAGAGGGAGAGGAGGAGAGGGAGGGAGAGGGAGAGACTGAGGGAGAGGAGGAGAGAGAGGAGAGGGAGAGAGAGGAGGGAGAGGAGGAGAGGAAGGGAGAGAGACTGAGGGAAAGAGAGGAGAGGGATAGAGACTGAGGGAGGGAGAGAGAGGAGGAGAGAGAGGCAGAGAGACTGAGGGAGAGAGAGGAAGAGGAGTAGAGAGAGAGGAGGGAGAGAGAGGAGAGGGAGAAAGACTGAGGGAGGGAGAGAGGGGGAGAGGAGGAGAGAGAGGGTGAGAGACTGAGGGAGAGAGAGAGAGGGAGGGAGAGGAGAGCGATAGATAAATGAGGGAGAGACTGAGGGAGAGAGAGGAGAGGGACAGAGACTGAGGGAGAGGAGGAGAGGGAGTGAGAGATACTGAGGGAGAGAGAGAGGGAGACATTGTGCGAGCACCAATAGGGCAGGCAAGGCCACACAGCAGCAGAGCTGCAGGCGAGGCCACACAGCAGCCGAGCTGCAGGCGAGGCCACACAGCAGCAGAGCTGCAGGCGAGGCCACACAGCAGCAGAGCTGCAGGTGAGGCCACACAGCAGCCGAGATGCAGGCGAGGCCACACAGCAGCAGAGCTGCAGGCGAGGCCACACAGCAGCAGAGCTGCAGGCGAGGCCACACAGCAGCAGAGCTGCAGGCAAGGCCACACAGCAGCCAAGATGCAGGCGAGGCCACACAGCAGCAGAGCTGCAGGCGAGGCCACACAGCAGCAGGGCTGCAGGCGAGGCCACACAGCAGCAGAGCTGCAGGCGAGGCCACACAGCAGCCGAGCTGCAGGCGAGGCCACACAGCAGCAGAGCTGCAGGTGAGGCCACACAGCAGCAGAGCTGCAGGCGAGGCCACACAGCAGCAGAGCTGCAGGCGAGGCCACACAGCAGCAGAGCTGCAGGCGAGGCCACACAGCAGCAGAGCTGTGAATGTGAGCTGCAGGAATCGGTTCCTAGTTTGTTTAAATGTCACTTATCAAAGCATCTGATTTGATGCAGAACAAACAATCAAGTCAACAGCTGCTGATGTGGACAAAGCAAACTTACCTACAAGCCCAAATCACAAGCTGCTAACTTAGACAAGACATCATGAAGTCAACATGCTAAACTAAACACCAGACATCAAACACATCATGATGCATCTATGTGACTTTTAGGTGAAGAAACAGTAGCCCCGTTTACATGGATTGTTTTCCTCAATCTGATTGAAATCAGTCGGATTATACGAATCTGATTTGATCTGTATACATGAACGCTAAATAAAGCGATCCACGTTCAATCTGCGTATACATGGCCCCAGCTGAAACCGATTACAGACATGCACAAACGGTCTCTCCCACTACCTGCAGAGAAGAAGAGGTGCACTTCCGTCTACCACTTTTCCTGTTTACCTCTGGAAAAATGGATCCAGTGCTGCACGATTTGGGGGAAAGGTGCGATTAGCGATTATGGTGGACAATATTGCGATTTTTTTGACGGTATGATAACCTTGGACAAAAATACCACAGTTTCACGTATCACAGACTAAAATACATGAAATATATTACAATTTAAAATATATTAAAACTAAATAAATAAAACAATTTGAAATAAAATTATCTTTAAAAAAACAAACATTTTGAGACATTTGCCTGTCCAAACATGTAAAAAAGAAACACTAGAAAAATAGAAACTGCGCTGTGTTACAGCACATAGAAGATGGCTCAGACTGCAAAGTTAGTTACATGTCTGTCAAGTAGGCCTAATACAATAAAACATCTCGTTTATTTTTTTTGTAGCGACAGATGGCCTTAAACGCCACACTCACGTGACGCTTCTTGAGAGAGAGACGAGGTAACGTGCATCTGCAGACTTTATCGAGGGCCCATGAAGGCATCATGTGACAGACTAGTTAGCGTTAGAAACCTGGAGGTGCTGCTGCAAACAGCTGTGTCAGTGTTTTCTCTGCTATCAACCTTGTTAAAGTCGAACTGAACCTGTTCGTCACATGCATAATGAGTCCGTTTCAGACTGAAAACATAGTTTGTCTAAGATGACAGGTTGAGAGGTGGGTCATAGTATCATGTCGATGATTTTATTTGACAATTCTGGGGACTGGATTGGGCTTTGGCCAATCCTGGCGTGTTCCGCCTCCAAATCGAGTGGGATTCAGTCGTGTTGTGGCGCTCCCCTCGGGAAGAGCCTTTTGACGGGAGGAGTGGATGTCAGCGACCCGCAGGCAGCCAGCTGCCTTCGTGTTGCCGAGCGGAGAGTGCAGCACGTCGGCCTGGAATCTCCGAGGTGCGACCCCTGACAACCAAGCTCTCGGATGCGCGCGCCATTATCGCTGCTGTAACGATACGATATCCCTGGAATGCGCGTTTTAACGAGCCAGTTACATTTCTTTGCATTCTTAGAGATTATAGTTTTAGTTTTTTGTTCATGTTTCTAACAATTGGCCAAGTTAGTAGTTAGTTTATGGGATAGGACTTTTCGACTTCATTTGCAAGAGAAAATTATCCAGTAATGAAGATTTGATTGACAGCTGCATGTCGTGATATGATTGGTTGAAATGGGGTAGAAATTTGATAGTACAGGGTGACGTCAGCAAACTGTACATTACTGTTATCAATGAAATCTTGAAAAATGAACTTTTGATGTGAAAAAGTGTGAAAAACGAAAGAAATTAGATTGTTGTGATTTTGTTTGCATACATTATTAACACATTGAGTGCCAAGGACGTCTCTGGACGTCCTAAAAAAATGTAACGAGGAGTGCCAAGGACGTCTGTGGACGTCCTAAAATCATAATTCATATTATTCCATAATTCTGCTGTTTAAGGTCGTACCTAGCCAGTGAGCATGAATCCCTTCAAGGGATCACACGGCGCCACCTTAAACATCGACACGGGAGCTGCGCCACCCACCTCAGATCCTTTACTTTGTGCAGGAGAAAGCGGAAAAGCCGTGATCAAAGGGGAAACCGATGCATGCTGCAGCCAGAGCCATATAGATTGCTCTGTCTGCAGCGGACAGCTGGCTCGGTTGCATCCGCGCCCACAACTGAGCTCTTCTGCTTCTATCTATCTCCACACGATTCCCTGCCAGAAAGCCAGCATCCGAAGCCGAACGGCCAAACCTTTTCGTTCAGTCGTGTTTGGCATTTCCTTGTTGCGCACTGGGATCCGTCCGGGGCAAAAACGGAGTCTGTGAGAAAACAGACTCTGTGCGTGTGGGGAGGAGCCCGCAGCTCAGAGGTGGAGGGGGGGGGGGGGGGGGAGAGGGGGGGGGGGGGGGAGAGGGGGCATGCAGGCTGCACAGAAACCACACCACGCCACCACATCAGAAAACACCAGCCAGAGTCAGTGAATGTGCTCGAAATTAGAGTGCAAAAGGTATTCATAAAAGTGACTATATCTTGGAAAGTAAAAAAAAACGGCAGAAAACCCTTGAAAGTGCACTTTTTTCAGAGGCTGTCATTTCATAATGGAACTGTCTAGAAACAAAATTTCTTCTTTGGAAGAAGCAGGAGTGTTCAATGTTTCATTAAAGTCCAGCCCTGTCAATATAGCCCTAATAGAAAAAATTATATAGCTGTTTTCAACTGAATGGAAGTGAATCTGGCACAGGCTCCAGACAATTTTACTGAAGCGCTGTGGCACTCAATGTGTTAAATAGGTGCACTGCATACCCAGGTATTTGAACTAAAAGAAAAGAAAAGTCATTTTTGGGTTCAGCTCGACTTTAATCTCGTTATATTCTTCATCACAGCTGGTCATTACCAACTGTGCACTTAATCGTGCACTAGTTCTGCATAAGCACCTGCAGCTCTCTCCTTATTTTACTGACGTTCTCGCTAATCACATGGCTGTTTACATGCGTTTCTGAACGGCTAGCTAGTTATTAGCATAGCTAGCTGTTAGCGATCATGGATGTTCTCTCCCTCTCTCTCGGTAAGATGTTATGTTTGTGAACCTTGCTGCGCATAACATTACTTATTTGCGGCAGTGCATGGGAGAAGTCTCCCGCTACGCTAGTGTTGATGCCCAGTGTGATGGCAGAGAAACGTGTGTTTGCTGCGTCGCGTGTAACGTTAGTTTAGAGGAGGCACACACTCAAAAAGACATGAACAAATAATAATAATCGCACACTTTTGCAGTTATGTAATCGCACGTGCTGTCATTTGCGGCTCTACTGTCTCAGCAGTTAATCATCCTCCAGAGATATTTGGCCAGGAGAAGAAGAAGAATGTACCGCTCTCAGGGTTTCTATTAAGAAGTTTGTCTCAACCACCGTCCAGTTCTTCTGCACTAGAGAGCGCATGCGCAGAATGAATAATCCACTCTATCAACAGAATCCACTCTATTCAGCCGTTTATATGCAGCATCAAGCTGATTATCAATCGGCGTAGACTACCTGTTTAAATACGATCGAAAATGTAAAACGATCCGGGTGAATCGGGTCGGCTAAGGTGTTTATATGAGACATTTTGAATCCGACTGACCTATCGATCCGATTATAAGTAGGATTTTTCCACAATGCTTGCGAACCTGCGAGGTAATAACGTAGGCTGCTAGCCTACTTTTTATGAAAGACTTGGATGCGCAACACCAAACTTTTCAGCAGCAAGCTCCTGAAATGGACCAAGTGATGCTCGTAAGAATAGTG
Organism: Poromitra crassiceps; assembly: GCF_964638095.1. Lineage (NCBI taxonomy): Eukaryota > Metazoa > Chordata > Actinopteri > Beryciformes > Melamphaidae > Poromitra > Poromitra crassiceps. The sequence goes on from NC_139645.1 coordinate 24,389,561, forward strand.
CTGCTCTGTTTATTCTCAACAGAAAAACTCTGTGGCTGCGCCTACCTGCATCTCTCTCTCTCCCCCCCTCCCTCACGTGTCGGGGAGGGCGAGCTACGGCTGCATGTAAACGGGAATATTAGTGGATTATTCATTTAGTCGGAATATTGTCATTTTCCGAATATGGCGGAATATTGTGTGCATGTAAACGTAGTCAGTGTTGTAGCCAGCAGGCAAGTGTGGCTGCCTGCCTCAGACACAAAGAGAAGCAGCTTCTGCTTCCAGAAGACCCTACCCACAACAACCAGCAGAGGGTGACAAAAGGAATACAAAACAGATCTGGCTCCAGCATGTATGTATGTATGTACTGTAGGCTACGGTATGTATGTATGTATGTGTGTGTGTGTGTGTGTGTGTGTGTGCGTGTGCGTGTGCGTGTGCGTGTGTGTGTGTGTGTGTGTGCGCGTCTGTGTGTATGTGTGTGTGTATGTGTGTGTGTGTGTGTGTGTGTGTGTGTGTGTGTGCGTGCGGCTCGCGTCTGTGTGTATGTGTGTGTGTATGTGTGTGTGTGTGTGTGTGTGCGCGCATCTGTGTGTATGTGTGTGTATGTGTATGTGTGTGTGTGTTCGCGCGTGTGTATGTGTGTGTGTGTGTGTATTTATGTGTATGTATGTCTGTGTGCTCTGCTTCTGCTCAGACTGACTCCTATAATCAAGTTGTGGAGGCAGGGTAGGTAGCACTGTCTGTTAGTCACCATGTGACCCCATGTCACCGATACACCCCACACACACACACACACACACACACACACACACACACACACACACACACACACACACACACACACACACACACACACACGACATAACACCACCTACTGGCAAACACAGAAAGTTGTTTATCTCTAGAACTATTTGTCGGATCAACTTCAAACTTTGTGAGGGCGCTTAAAGGATAATTTTGTTTTTTTCCCAACCTGGACCCTATTTTCCACACTATATGTGTCTAAGGGACTTATCGTGACATAATTTTTTCAGATTGGTTGAGTACTCACCAAGCTAGCCTTGTTTACAGCTCGAGCATTATCATCAAACAACTACCAGTGTAACCCAGTCGGGCAATTGTGCACCGTCATTCCACGGTTCATTCTCAGTAAAAAGAAAAAACTGACAGCTTGAATTTCAGGTCGCAATTTTTTCTCTCTGTAGTGATCTGACCTGGGACGTTTGAATGCAAGTAAACAGACAAACAGATAAATAAATAAATAAATAATTAGGCCAGCATTTATTTTTCAAAACGTGTAGCGACATCTGGCCACTGAAAGGGAATGGTGTCTATATGGGACTTGGCTTTTAATTGAAGTTTTATGGTATTAACAGACTGACAGTTCATTTCTTCAATTTCATCATAACACATTTTGTCAGCCATCTTGTTTCAGAATAGGATTTGAATGAGTAGATGTCACACATGAGCTTTCTATTTCAATAGAAACTGAATCAAACTAAATACACACTTACACTTCCTCAGGCCTGGTTTCAACCACCGCACTGCATCATGGTCCACACTGTGGGGGAGGGGGGTAAATAAAGTTAGACAGCATCATCTCTTTGATAATGAACAAATAACCTTCATAACCTTCCATAGGAGGGATTTTTCCAGACGCCGTCACTAATATCCTCCATTCAACATCAAACAATATTTCACAGCTTCTAGCAGCTCTGTTCACACTGACTTCATGAATCAGAGTCAATGTTCATGTTGGTGCAGACCTGAGTCACATGACCAGACTGAGTCTGTACGCTAACACGAGTCACTCTACTCCTGTCAATAATGTCTGTAACCATAGTAACATTTACTGCAGACCAATATGGCGGCTTCCTGTGCTTTTAGTTTACTGGACACTAGTAGCACCAGTAATCAGAGGCCTCAGTTCTCTATCAGATTTTAATAAACCTCCACTGACAGACAGCGGCGTGGTTTCTCTTCTCCCACCTCATGAACTTTAGACTTTAAAGAAAAACTACATTTGGCCTCAAGACACAGAACTGGTGGAGCAGCTGCAGTGTTGAGGAGACAGACTGATAGAAAATAACTGGAGGAGCAGATGCAGTGTTGAGGAGACAGACTGATAGAAAATAACTGGTGGAGCAGCTGCAGTGTTGAGGAGACAGACTGATAGAAAATAACTGGTGGAGCAGCTGCAGTGTTGAGGAGACAGACTGATAGAAAATAACTGGTGGAGCAGCTGCAGTGTTGAGGAGACAGACTGATAGAAAATAACTGGTGGAGCAGCTGCAGTGTTGAGGAGACAGACTGATAGAAAATAACTGGTGGAGCAGCTGCAGTGTTGAGGAGACAGACTGATAGAAAATAACTGGTGGAGCAGCTGCAGTGTTGAGGAGACAGACTGATAGATAATAACTGGAGGAGCAGCTGCAGTGTTGAGGAGACAGACTGGTAGATAATAACTGGAGGAGCAGCTGCAGTGTTGTGGAGACAGACTGATAGATAATAACTGGAGGAGCAGCTGCAGTGTTGAGGAGACAGACTGATAGAAAATAACTGGAGGAGCAGCTGCAGTGTTGAGGAGACAGACTGATAGAGAATAACTGGTGGAGCAGCTGCAGTGTTGATGAGAGACTCTTTAAATTAACCATCATAAAGGTAGGTAACGAGTAATGAGTGTGGAGCCTGACGTCATGTAACAAGAGGCTGTGTGTGTGTGTGTGTGTGTGTGTGTGTGTGTGTGTGTGTGTGTGTGTGTGTGTGTGTGTGTGTGTGCGTTTGTGCATGCGCCAGAGTCCTGCACCAGGTCGGGGTTCCGTGGGGCCCCGCCGGGTACCTGCAAAAAAAACACGGGGTGTGGGTAAAAAATACACCTCTGGCCACCGGGTAAAAGGACGGGGTGCAGGTGGAACAACGACAACGTATGAGCAATGTATGTTTTTCTGTTGCACTGAGACTGAGGCAGGGGGTGTGTCTGGCAGGGGGTGTGTCTGGCAGGTGGCCTGACTCTGAGATGCAGACAGAGGGAAGAGGAGAAAAGTTTCTGATGCACGTTTTCTGCTTTGTTTACATAACCGGCATCGTTTCAAGTATGCACATACTGTGCATTGTGTGACGCTATGGACTGCACAACACATTCAAAACTCAGCTGCGGGGTCAAGGTGATTGATTGGAGACAATACGAGGCGGACAGATACTGTAGTAGGCTAACGTTAGCCTCCACTACAACCATACCCACTGGCTGTTTTCATCAGAGCAACAGGCAACAACATGTCATCATACCGTGAAAGTGGAGAGGTTGAACGTTGTAAAAGTGGATTTATGTTCCTGCAACAGCGATCATAAAGGCAGTATGGATTATACCGGACATATTGGAAATAGCTGGTAAGTCACTTTGCTTGCTGTAGTGTCTGATTGCAGAGCTATCCAGCTGGTTAGTCAGCTAGCAGCTGCTAAAAGTTAATTAACGTACATCAGCTGACGAGTCTCGGCCAGAAAGACTGCTGTTCGCCTCCCGTGTGAAACGGTGGCAGTTTCGTTAGGGTCACTACAAAATGTTTGCACTGCAGATTAATGGTTATTATATATATGCGGTTCCGGGTCGGGGCGCGGGTCTCATGTCTGCGGGGCGGGGTGGGTTGCGGTACTGATTGATCATATGTGCGGGTTCGCGGAGCGGGGTCGGTATTGCACGTCGCGGGGCCGGGCGGGGCCGGGTCTTGAAAATGTGCACATGTGTGTGCGTGTGTGTGCGCGTGTGTGAGTGTGTGTGTGTGTGTGGCTGTCCGCTCCGCTTCTGGCTCACACTATTCAAAGCGACTGAATCCACTCTCAGATTCAGGATCAACAGCTGAACGTTTCAGTTTCATTCAAAATCTTCTCTCTCCATAACTGAACTGTGTGAACTGAACAGCATGAAGCTACAATGAGGAGCCACAGCTGGATTTAGCCTCTCCTTTATAACTGAACTGTGTGAACTGAACAGCATGAAGCTACAATGAGGAGCCACAGCTGGATTTAGCCTCTCCTTTATAACTGAACTGTGTGAACTGAACAGCATGAAGCTACAATGAGGAGCCACAGCTGGATTTAGCAGCAAATACATAGCTATTTCCTGACAAAACCAGAAGTTCTGGTTAGCCACAATATCAGACATCAGTGGCAGTCCCGCTCTTGATAAGAGCCTTTCTGAAAGCACAGTTTGCAGTCCCGCTGCTTATTACTGTGTTTTTTCAACCAGGAAAAATACATTTTCAACAGATTATCAGCTCTTATCATTTAGCACAACCATATAGTAGCTCCCATCGGCTCCACAGAGCTATCTATGTTCCACTAGCGACAACAACAACGTTCATTCAAGCATTTGAGCATAATTGCAGCATCTTTTTATCAGTATGTCATATCGGCAGAAATTACATTTCCGATTATAAGGCGAAGCCATTATCGTCTGATAGCGATGTTGTGCTGATATCATGGTGCAGTAGAGATGCACGGGCCACAGTTATAACTATGATTAATGTGGATGGGTTGCGAGCGGATGACATGATGTATCATTAATGAGGACAATTAATATTAATTACATTCTCTAGTCTATGAACATATTTTAAGCTTCATTTATCGTCAGGCACCTTTTTAGCCAGCCGTCTAGCCTGACATGACTGTGGGTCCTTCAAAACAAGCATGGGTGCAAGGCAGAATAAGCCAGAAAAGAAAGAAAGAAAGAAAGAAAGAAAGGGGACTTGAAAACTAAGAAAAAAGGTCAGAAAAGTGCTGTGTGGGAGAAATTCTTTAAAGTTGTAAATGAGGATGAGTCAAACGCAGTGTTGGGCAAGTTACTTTCTAAATGTAATATACTACATATTACTAGTTACTTTCATTTTAAAGTAATAAGTTACTTTACAATATTACACTCTGTGTAGAGTAACTCGTTACTTATTACACTACTTTTGCATTACTTTTACCAAAACAACAGCAGCAGCAGAATGACATCGCCGCCCCGGAACCATCCCGAAAAATAATTTCAACCACCTTGAAATCAGTGTAAACAGTCCAAAATTCTAAATGTTATTATTTTCCTTTGTTATTGTCATCTATAGTGGTTATTTGCATAAAAACACACAGTTTGATTAGGAAATTATTGTATCTTTTTGAAATATGTGCTTTGATTTAATCAAATGTAACTCAATTTGTAACTTGAGTTACTTGACAAAGTAACTGGTATAATATTACTGAAATCATATAAGTAATAAGTTATATTACTGAGTTACTGCTAAAAGTAATATATTACATGTAATATGTTACTTTTGTAATGAGTTACCCCCAACACTGGTCAAACGCTGGTTATGTTTCAACGGTTGTGAAGTGGTGTATGTTCTAGACCAGTGATACTCAACTTGCAGCACGCGGGCGCCCCTGTGTGGCATGCGATGGAATTGCGAAAACAGTGCACCTGAACGCAACATGCAAGATACCCGCTGAATAAGTGTCCAAATGTTCATGTCATTCTGGCCAATAATCCACTTCTGTTACAGCATTTCAGTCTGGAATATGGAATATCTTTCAATAATCTATGATTTAGCTGCTAAATTGTCAAATACCGCCTGCTCGCTACCCAGGCACTTATGTATGTACTTAACCTAACTAACTTAACCTAACTAACTATCTAGTGTGCACAACATTGTCAGACCAAACTCCGGCTGACACCCTAAAAACCTACAATCCGCTACAGAAAAATGTATATTGTTTGTTTATTAACTGGCCCTGGCCTTCTATCATTTCACGAAAGTGGCCCCCAGGCAAAGCAAATTGAGTATCCCTGTTCTAGACAGCCACAAGACAGGCACCTCTAACATGGTACATCACGTCTGTGGTAAATCAAGAACAAGCCAGCAAGACAACACCTTAAAGGATAACTTTGTTTTTTTTTCAACCTGGACCCTATTTTCCACACTGGATGTGTCTAAGGGACTCATCATGACATCATTTTTTCAAATTGGTTGAGTACTCACCGAGATAGCCTTGTTTACAGCTCGTCAAACAACTACCAGTGTAACCCAGTCGGGCAATTGCGCAATGTCATTCAACGTTCGCTAAAACTGCTTGTTTTGCCGCTGGGAGACTCAAACTGTCATTATAGTGTCTGGCAACATGGAAACGACTCTATACATGAATATTATTCTCCGGACAGAGAAAATGGGCATGAACAGGTGAGGAGAGAGAGGAGCAGGCAGGGTATATACCCTCCTCTTCAATGCTGGAGACCGCTGTTCGATTCCCAGCATGTTCAAAGTAAGTCTACATTTAAACCGTAAGTGACATTTAATATTATTTAAGCCTGCCTAACCCAAACCCTTTGTCTAACCTTAACCAAGTTGCTTTAGGTGCCTAAACATAACCGCAACACAAGTTGTTGCTACGCTGTTGTGGTTTTGAAGAATGAGGAAAGAGGGGTATCCAGTGCGTTAAAAAGGGGTCCTGACCAAACTAGGGATGTAGGTACTACCGGTACTACCCCCGAACCGCGGTACTATTGCTGTAGAACAGGTTCTATACTAAGATTTAAAAAGACCCGGTACTTTTCCGACCGCTGCTATGACTGATAATGGTCAATATGAGCCTGTCTCTTTAAGAAATGCGCTGGAGTGAGTGACGTCATATCCACATGTCAAGCGGTGAGGAAAAGAGTTTGAGGAAAAAAAGCAGCTGAGCACTGAGCAGACCCGCGCACATTAAAAGCAAACTAGCAAAGTAGGCTATGGCTAAACACAAAGCCTCTCCCAGCCCAGTTAGTAGCAGCAGCTGTGCCCTTTCACAGTTTACATCTAACGTTATGTAGGCTACTTTCACGCATACTTCAGTCAGGGTTATCGACAGTCCATATTATTGCCTCTGCACGTTTCCCGACGCTACAGTGAGAAAATGCGCTCGTTAACTAACGTTACAGCGGACTCCGCTGTACTAACGTTACAGCGGACTCCGCTGTACTAACAGCGGACTCCGCAGTAACGTTAGTTAACGAGCGCTCACTGTAGCGTCGGGAAACGTGCAGAGGCAATAATATGGACTGTCGATAACCCTGACTGAAGTATGCGTGAAAGTAGCCTACATAACGTTAGATGTAAACTGTGAGTAATACTGCCTGAATGCCCCACCCATGACAAGAAGTGCTAAACTGGAAGTTGAGATTACTGAGTATAAACAATTTAGAGACATCAGCCCTGCAGAGGATCCCCTGGCATGGTGGAAGCAACACCAGACAGACCTGCCCATCTTAGCTCAGTTTGCTAGACAATATCTCTGTATTCCAGCATCAAGCTGTGCATCTGAACGTGTTTTCAGTACTTCTGGGAATATCTGCAGTCCAACAAGATCTAGACTGACCGAGGAACATGTTGACACCCTCGTTTTCTTGGCTAGGAACCTGAAGAAGACATTGGGATGGGAGGGACTGAGTGAGTAAACTGAGAGTCAGCCAAACAGTGAGTCTGTCTACCACCCATAGGAGAACTAGGGTTTAGACTGAGTAGGCTGGGGGACAGAATGGGAATATGAAGCCATGCTGCTTGTTGAAGAAAAAAAGATTTGAGTTTCTGCTGCTATAGTGTTTTATTATATTATTATTTATTTTATTTATTTTACTTATTCCCATTTCCCACTGTTCAAAAGATTTGTGTTATGTTACTGAGTGTGTACTTATTTGACAAGTAAAAGTTAGACAGAATTTAAATGCCACCAATTATTTATTTATTGTTGTTATTGGTGTTTCTCTGAGTTTTTGCTGCTATAGGCTAGTGTTTTATGGTCATTTTATTTTCACTGGCATTACTTTATTTTACTTACCGGTATTCTCACTGCTCAAAAGGTTTGTTTTGTTCAGCATTTAAATGCCACACCAATTTATTGGTGTAATTGTTCCCAAACTCTTAAAATAAAGCCAAATCTTGACATTGGACAGTTTCACTTTTTTTTTTACAAAAAGTATCGAAAAGTATCGAAAGTATCGAAATACAAATTGGTACCGGCACCGAAACAGAAATTTAGTACCGCTACAACCCTAGACCAAACATCAGTTTTTCACAAGTTGGCACAGCCTTCTAGCAGACATTTGCTCTCCGTACCTGAGAGAGTCCAGTCTCCATTGTGGATCCTCCAGTCCAACAGAGAGCAGCTTCACTGAGGCAGCTGGATTATTGTAGCTCAAGTCCAGCTCTCTTAGATGGGAGGGGTTGGAGCTCAGAGCTGAGGCCAGAGAAGCACAGCCTTCCTCTGTGAGCCGACAGCCTGACAACCTGCACACACACACACACACACACACACACACACACACACACACACACACACACACACACACACACACACACACACACACACACACACTAAAGCAGTGGTTCTCAACTGGTCTAGCCTCACGACCAACATTTTCCCTTAGTCATTTACAGAATTGATCCTAAATTGTAGGGTCATTTAGCCGTCTTCACAACAAGCAGCATGGCATGTTGGTACCAATGGATGCATTAGGTCTTCTAGTTTCATATGGTACTAGTATCTTCACTCTCGCTTTAAAATGGGCCTGCTAGCATCTGAAAGATAGTAATGTTGGCCGCCGATGCCAGCATTCTCAATGAGTAGACAAACGTTTTTCTCATGCACACATCTGCGACCTACTCAAAACGGCCCCGTGACCCACCTTTGGGTCCCGACCCACCAGTTGAGAAACACCGCTCTAAAGCACGATTGCTTATGGTGCAACAAAGTTCAGCTCTTTGCATGGCAGCCAGCTGGCAGCTTAAAGGCCTTCAGCGGAGAGCACCAACTGAAGCTCACTGCCACTGTAAATATTAATTTGAGTGTGAACCACGAAAAGAAATGCAATGTAACTGCCGACCAGTTGCTGCTGTATTGTCTTCCAGGAGGATCTGTTGTTGAATGTGTTCATCGTGTTCAATGTGAGTTTTCAGGTTTTCTCCTCATTCAAACTCTACAAACTGCTCCAGCTGCATCTGGTCCTGCTCACTACTTTATATTCTTGTCTTCAAGGCAGTCAGGTGTTGGATAACCTCCATGTTACAACTAAGGGGAGTATTGTGGCAGTAAAGATGTGTTTGACATTAAATTGGACTCTTTCAACTTTTATTCAGTAGCAACATTAACCACTGAAACCTACAGAAATAGTGATTTTGCATAGTTATGAAACTCAACATCGCCTAATATGAACATTTTTGTAATAACATATTCAGCTTCTTCACTCAACACTAATAGTTTGTCATTGTTTATTTTGAGCCTAAACCTAACCCTCTAAAAAAAGAGATCATAGCTCTCAGTGGAAGCTCTTAAAACCAGCTACATGTTGGATATTCCCATTAATAAACTGCTCTGACATCACTTATTATATGTGACCTGCTCGGACAAAATCAGTCACATGTAGCACAGCATGTGAGTTTGTGTAGAAATGTGATTTTATAAGAAAATGCTGATTTTGGCTGTTTCAGGGGTTTCAGAAGAATTTAGTAAAATAAACCATTGGTTTTCATTCTCTGTAGCGATTATTGTGAAATTCAAATGCAGCTCATAAAGTTAGGGTGACAAGCATAACTAGCTTACTTTGTCAAACTTTGAGGCCGTTTTTCTCAAAACAGTTTGGAAACAGTCAAGACATAAAGGGCTGCATCTCACTCAATATTTGGAGAACAAAGATCATTGCATTTTGGTTTCTCAGCTGGTTTCAAAAATTACATCAGCAGGAAAATGAGAGTTCAGGTATTTTCATACGAATGTAGAGTAGAATTTAAATGGTCTGTTAAACAGTAATGGTGATCCTGACCTGAGACTCTCCAGTCTACAGTGTGGACTCCTCAGTCCAGCAGAGAGAAGCTTCACTCCTGAATCTTGGAAGTCGTTGTTAGTCAGGTCCAGCTCTTTCAGATTAGATGACTGGGAGCTGAGAACTGAGGCCAGAGCTTCACAGCTTCTCTCTGACAGCTGACAGACACTCAGCCTGAAGCACAAGAAGACATGCTATTGTTATATTGTGTCATTATTGTATTATTTCTACTGACAGACTGTGTTGATGAGGCTTACTGACCCTTATGTAATGTCATCATTGTATGATTTCTACTGACAGACTGTACTGTTGAGGCCCTGGTCTAAAGCAGGTCCCCACTAACACTGACAGGAAAACTGGTTTGATTTCCACACATGGTGCTATAAGGTGATTGGATCAATAAATCCTCCAAAATGGCACATGATTTGTTATGCTGCACAACAAGCCATGAAAAAATAAAAAAGTGGATATAAATTAGGAAACACTTTAAAAACAAATGGATAGTAAATCTGCAGCCTCAGTAGCTCAGGAAGGCTTTCCACAGTCTCAGCTTACAGGGAACTATCTCCACAGTGTAATTCAGGACCAAAACTAGCCTGCTTTAAATGTGTTCAGTGACATTTTAATATGAATTCTCTAACTAGTAACCAGAGGACAGATGTTAAAACTGGGTAGATGATGTTGTCACCTTCCCACTGTTTAACATCTAGCTGCTCTATTTTCAACTAGCTTCACTGGCGTGAAGCTGTATCAATAAAAGTCAAATCATCAAGTAAAACCTTCGGGACAACCTTTGCAGATTCAGGAATCCTGTTTTGAGAGAATGGACCTCAGTTTGGGAAATGTGTTGAATCAACTGAGAAAAACTGTAAACTGACTTTACCTGAGAGTCTCCAGTCTGCATTCTGGACTGTCCAGTCCAACAGAGATCAGGTTCCATCCTGAATCTTGCAGGTCATTGTAACTCAAGTCCAGCTCTCTCAGATGGGAGGAGATGGACTTCAGAGCTGAGGTCAGAACTTCACAGTCAGTCTCTAACAAGCTGCAACCACTCAATCTGAATAAAGAATAAAGCAATAAAATACAATACTCCATTAACGCTTTAACCAATCCAGTGTCTTATAATCCAATGGACTTCAGCATGTTGTCAGTGTGGATCAGCATCATGTCAGCCTTATATAGTCTTTCCATCTGAAACCAGACAGACTGTCACTCCTCTGTTTCAGGATTAGCCCATTTTCCTTGAAAACTTTCTGTAACAGACCAGATGAATACATCTAAATGCCAAGTAGTTTAAAATAAATAAATAAATATTTAGTTATGGTCCAGAATCCACTTTTTTGGAGACACAGTTTATCTGGAAAAGTTGTAATAAAAGCAGAATTTGAATTGGATGGGGAACTTAAAGGCCGGCTTTACCGTGGGGAATATGAATATATATTAATTCTTAAAAAATCTTAAATTTCGAATCCGTTGAAATTTTTGAAATTGCTTGTTCACAGCCAGAGGAAAAAAAAATGAAAAAAAAAAAAAAAAAAAAAAAAAAAAAAATGGGCCAGGTGACGCGTTTCGACGCGAAACGCGTCACCTGGCCCAATTTTTTTTTTTTTTTTTTTTTCATTTTTTTTTCTCTGGCTGTGAACAAGCAATTTCAAAAATTTCAACGGATTCGAAATTTAAGATTTTTTAAGAATTAATATATATTCATATTCCCCACGGTAAAGCCGGCCTTTAACCCTAACTGGACCCTAACTTAACCTGAACCCTCCAATTGTCTATACGGAAGCAACAGATCAGAGCAAATCAAATATTGCAGGGTTTTATCAAATCTAGGAAGTGAGTTAAAATGGAAATCCGAATGGACTGGGGATATATATATTTTAGTCATGGCCTTAGAAATAGTAGGGGGGCTATGATTTTGTTTAAGAAGGAACTGCAACAACACAAGGGTCGCAGGTTCACGGCCCCATGCTACCTCCAGCTTGGTCGGGCGTCCATACAGGCACAATTTGCTGTGTTTGCAGGTGGGAAGCCGGATTATGGGTGTGTCCTGGTCGCTGCACTAGCACCTCCTCTGGTCAGTTGGGGCGCCTGTTCAGGGCAGAAGGAAAGTGGTGGCCATAGCATGATCCTCCCACGTGCTACGTCCTGCTGGTGTAGTTCCCCGCTGTCAGGTGAAAATAAGCGGCTGGCAACTGCGCATGCGTCAGAGAAAACATGGTGCGAGTCTACAGCTCTCCCCAGATCGGCAGAGGTTGGAGCACCAAGTGGGGCAGCAGGGGGAAATTGGCCAATTAAAACTAGGGGGAAAATGGGGGGGGGGGGGGGGGGTGAGAAAAAAGAAGGAACTGCAACACACAGTCCACGCTGTCCAAACTGATGAGAATGGAAGATAGAGATCTATGCTAGATGTTACAATAGATAACTTATAATTAGGGCTGGGTTAAAAAAAATCGATTCTCGGATTTTTTTATCGATTTTAATTTTAATCCTTTGATATCGATTCATATGTCCAGAGATCGATTTTTTTATTATTATTATTATTATTAATCTTTTTTTAATAAACATAGGCTAAAATATTATGCTGTGTGTGGTAGTTGAAACATAGTTTCAAGTTGATGTTTATTCATGTTTGTAGTTGAAACAAAAACATAAATACTGTAGGCTACATAAATGGAAATGTTTGATCATTAATATCTACTTTTAGAAATTATATAGGCTGAAATCAAATCACTGTGCATAATTGTGAAAGTGTCTTTATTGACAGATGAAAAGGCTGTTATTTGTTATTTGTATATTTGTCACCACCTGGTGAGTAAATATATTAAAATTGACAACCGGTCCGCAACTTTTTTCCCCATCTATCTACTTGGCGCAAAAAAGGTTGGGAACCCCTGTGTTACATAACTGGACAGTCATGTAATTCAGGTTACAGCTCAAAAAACACGTTTTGGTATCACTAACCAAATCGATATTGAAATTAATCGAATCGGAATCTAATCGAATCGGGATTAATCGATTCGCAAACCTTGTGAATCGGAATCGAATCGATTCTTGAAATTTGAACCAATACCCAGCTCTACTTATAATATCAATATAATCAATATATGCTCCAAATGGAGATAATCCAATCTTTTAGAGGAAATCCATAGTATTATCTCTTCTCAAGAGAATAACCAAAATATCATAGTTGGAAATTTCAATACAGTTTTAAATATAAACAAAGGTGAGCAGGTACTTATTCCTACAATAACCATCCCCAGGCTCTCTGTGAAATTCAAGGAATGAAGGCATCTCTAGATCTAGTGGACATTTGGAGGCTGTACAGAATCCTGACTTAAACAGATACACATTTAGTGTACTTTTTCACATCAAGGACCCCTAAACTGACACAAATTAGACCACAGACCCCCATTTGATAAGATTTTGTCTCAGGGTCCCCCATCTGATAAGATATTTGCTTTTGGATGTTTTATTACAGAAAGTGTATGAAACCCATGACCAAAATAGTCATGTATTCTGTCATTGTGATACTTATGGATGGAATTATAGTGAAAATAGTTTTTTTGGACCCCACTTTGAGAGCCACTGGCCTAGAGGACAAGGTAGTCGTATTGATTGTTTTCTCATTTATTTTTCTCTTGTTTCCAAGGTAGCTACATGTATGATTGGTGACCGAGATCTGATCATGCTATGATAACAATTCAAATTATTACAGCTAAACATCCTTGGCGGCATGCCCACCCTGCAGCTCGCCCGCTGTGCTGGCTCACTTGCTCTAATAGAGAGACAAAGTGAAACGTCACTTCCTGTACCAGCGCTGAAAAAAATATGAATGGCAGTGAACAGAGAATAACGTTCCTTTTTTTATTCTGTTTGAATTGTAGAAAGTGATGTCACTTAGGCGACAGCGTATGTAGTCTTTCTGATTTATAACGTATAGTGCAACAGTTTGGCGACAAACTGCGACTTTCTTGACATGCAAAGTTATGTTTTATATTGACAAAATTAACGTTGGCACCCTGTGGCACAACTCAAACGGGATCAAAAAAGTAACGTTATTCTCCGTTCACCGCCATTCATATTTCGCCTCTCTATGACATCACCGATGACCACAGCGCATCGCAGCCTCGCCTGCTCTATGACATCACTGATGACAGCATCACTGATGACATCATCACTGAATTTATATAGCCTCTGCCAGGAAGGATGACATCACTGATGACATCATCAATGATGCCATCACTGAGATGCAAGATGCAATGCGCAATCTTGCATTGCATTGGATTCTGGGATTGATTTGGATTGCATTCTGGGATTGATTCCCAAGCCCAATTAGTGTCTGCTACGGGTATGACCAGGGCGGAGATCCACTTTAGAAACCGGGTAAGTGATTGTGGTTGTGTTCTATCACTTAAAGTACCGAAAGCATTATTCTTCTAGTTTCTGATTGAATTGTCAGCTTCTGCTAACTGAGACCATTTGTCAACTAACGTTGGTTCTCACTCTGTGTGTGTGTGTGTGTGTGTGTGTGTGTGTGTGTGTGTGTGTAGCTCTGGTAGCTCCAGTCACATCAACACCACTGAAACAATACCATGCCATAGCATGCTCAATTTGCAGTGGTGGATGTTTGTGATACATGAAGCATTGGAGTCTGATGGTGTGTGATATAATCCACTTTCTCTTTCTTCACATTTGACTGAAGACAGACTTCATACACATTATGACTAATATCAGCTTCACAGGGCTTTGATGGCAGCCTGATCTACTGTACTACTGTTATGTGTTTTTGGATGGAGGTTTGGTGTGTTGTTGTTTTGTGTCAAACTTGCCAGCCTGTTGGAAGAGTTTGACACAACAAAAAGAACGAACACAAATATATACAATACTTTAAAGGATGGCTTTACTGGTAATCAACCCACTTTGTATCATTAATACTCTTGGTAATATAAGCACATGGTCAGTGTTTACCTCTCTCTGTTTTCCTCACGGAGATCTCCCATTTCCTCCTCTGGCAAAGCGCTCCGTTGTGACGCGGTTTACGTCACAACGCGTCACAACGGAGCTGCGGAAGTTCTGCTGGAGACGTGGAATCTGCTCGAGGGCGGCTGTTATTGTTTATTTTATTTTTTTAAGTATGCGCACATCCATGGAGAATGCATTGAGAGCCTTAAGGAGCCTTAATGACTTGCAGCTGACGGGGGCAGAGTTTCTGCAGACAGGAGGAAGAGTATTTTCCTGTGTGAGGTAAACACAGAGGGAAGGTAAAGGCTGCCCATGTGCTTATATTACTGAGATTATATATGATACAAATTGGGTTGATTACCAGTAAAGCCATCCTGTAAAGGCAAGAAAGCAAGTATTATATAACAGAATCAAAGAAGTTACATAAATACCGTAGTAATCAGGTGATTTAGGGCCTATATGACTCTCCCTCTCTCTCCTATCCAGAGTACCTAAGCCCCTAAAACCAGATCATGTCTGATTTCAGATTGATCGACTCTATACAGACGTCCACACATTACAAAATTAATATAATATTCATATCAGCAGATTATTAAATATGATGTCTGACCTCAGAGTCTCCAGTCTGCAGTGTGGACTCTCCAGTCCAGCACAGAGCAGCTTCACATTTTTTGAATCATGCAGGTTGCTGTCACTCAGGTCCAGTTCTGTCAGATGGGAGTTGGACTTCAGAGCTGAGGCCACGACTTCACAGTGAACCTCTGTCAAGATGCAGAACCTCAATCTGAATAAAGAATAAAGAAGAAGTTGAACTTCACAGCTGAGACCAGGGGCCCTGGTCTCGCAAACACACTGATTAGTGCTTGTTCGGTGTTTAACGGTGGGCACTCGTGCAATTTGGAGGCGTGCCCAAACCCTCTGCTATTCTCCCTGCTGCGCAAAATGCCTGTGTGCTCCATGCAAAATCATGAAATGGGCGTGCTTATCACCTGTGCAGGCAAGAATGATGCAGGCCACACTGATTGGTTTGATTGATGTAAAGCCCAGACCCTGGGCATCACATCACTCAAACCAATCAGATTCCCATCTCTCACTCCCTTTAATACCGTTTGTGGGTGTGGAGAACCCGGCACATATTTGTATTATCGATCATAATCATTTTCACCTCATAATTTTCACATAAATCACCCAAATGATGTTATTTTTTAATGTGCACTCCCAGGACTATCAAACAGGTGTTGTCTATTCACTGTAAGAATGGCACTTAACTGTTCCTGCAAATAATTTAGCGCTTGCGCGTGTTTAGCGCCGAGGGCACCGCAAAATGGGGGCGTGCTCAAGTGTGTTGACATCTCACAACAATCATCACATCATTTAAAAACATCTGTGATTTGCAGCTTTTAATTGATGCAATTCAGGTTCTTTATTGGCTGGAAAATAGAAACGTGTTTGCAACGAGGAAACAGGGACATTTTATTGACAATAATATTGCAAGTAGGCTACAATGTCCAGGTTTTCTCAATTCATTTCCCATTAACCCCTATTTGTATCCTATTTTCTTCCTGAGGGAGCGAGATGGGAACTGACAGATGTAGGCTACTCAAAGGGGGGAAATAATTGTAGACTATAGTAGGCTATTAATTGGCATTAAGGCATTGATGATTAATTAATCTGTATGGTGTGTGTGCACGCGTGCAGTTTCGGAGAGAGAGGGGGGGTATAATCGACATTTTCACCTCATCATTTTCACATAAACTCCCAAAATAATGTTATTTTTTAATGTGCACTTAAGGGAATCAAATAGGTGTTGTCTATTCATTTTAAGGATGGCATTTAACTGTTTCTGCAAATGAATTTGAATGAAATTGTAAGATGGACACTGTAATCTCCATGCGTAATTTGGACATCTCCACACCATCGCATCAACACCATCGCATAACAATAACACTGGGCCCTATCGTGGCAAAAGCAGTAATTTAGCGCTTGCGCCGGGCGCAGCACAAATTAATGGACGTTCCCAAGTCATCTGCTATTCTCTGTGATGCACAAAATGCCACTTGCCCCAGCGCCACAGTGATTTATGCAGGATTAACTCTGGAAATTATTCAGAGGTGTGCAGGCTTGGTGTGGGCGTTATCATCCACACAACCAATCAGTGTTGCTCCTTTCATTCCCTCCAATTCATTTGCGCAAATGTCATATGGTTGTCCACGTGCATTTGACGTTTTGTTCATATAAATAGGCTATAACATACACATGTAAAACATATTTGTTTCTTTAATAGGCAGGGATGTGTGAGAATTTAATTCTAGCCTATTTCAACATATCAAAATTGTCCCAAGTGCCGGGTTCATCTTAATAGGCTATTGCATCACTGGCCCACACAACTTGCTCAAAGTACTGTGTGTGTGTGTGTGTGTGTGTGTGTGTGTGTGTGTGTGTGTGTGTGTGTGTTGTGTGTTGTGTGTGTGTGTGTGTGTGTGTGTGTGTGTGTGTGTGTGTGTGTGTGTGTGTGTGTGTGTGTGTGTGTGTGTGCACGTACAAGGTTTTGGAGAGAGAGGGAGGGTAGGCCACGTAGAAAGAGGATATCAGCATGATTGTGGTACTTTACATGTGATAAAGGTTTTCAGTGAATAATAGTTGATTGCCTCACTGAGTAATCTGCTGTTACCCAATTTTAGCAGCAGAATTTGATGTCCTGGCATTTGTATTTTAATGGAACATCCGTGCGCAAAGAATTGTGCGCATGCTGACGATAGCAGAAGGCAAGGATTTTACGGGGACACACCTGGTTTGGCTTGGGGCACGTCCACACCTGTGTTTGGCTCAGACGCCGGCGCAAAACTGGAAGGTGACGTGCCAACACACAAATTGACACTTGTGTGAGGCGGACGATAGCATAAGATGCAGGGAAGATAAGATAGCATAAGACGCGTTAATGCGTGCAAACCCGGGCTCAAGCGCAAAAAGCGGTTAGCGCTTGTACCAAGATAGGGCCCAAGGATTCCCCGTGCACTGGAATAGTGCGGAGAATAATGGTGCGCTCAGGCCGCAGCGGGGTTTTAGACCCGCTTTTCAGAGCTCTAAGCGCAAAGAATTGTGCGCACAGGGATGATAGCTAACGTGAGGATTTAGCGTTGCCACACCTGGTTTACCATAAGGCACACCCACAGATGCGCCGGTGCGGAAAATCCGGCGCAAAAGTGGGCGGTATCGTACCGAAGATAGCATAAACAGGCAGAATGGTATGCAATCCAGGGAGCAAGTGCAAAAAGCAAATAGCGCTTGCACCAAGATATGGCCCCAGGACTCCAGAGCTGAGACCAGGGGCCGGTTGTACAAAACACCTTGAGTTAAGATTTAAGGTGTCCATTAACCTTTTAACCTTAAGGAGAAGATGTATAAGGGTGTGCTCAGACTCTAAGGAAAATCTTAACTCAAGGTGTTTTGTTCAACCGGCCCCAGGACTTCAGAGCTCACAGATAGAAAGACTGTTTACAGATTTAATGTAAAATGAGAGATTATCAAACCTGAGACCAGCATCCTAATCAAAACCTATTAAGCACTCCTCCTCCTCCTCCTACGCAATTGTATCATATTAAAGCATTTATGTAAAAAAACAGCAGTTTAAAATCAGACTTAAAACCTATCTGTTCTCTCAAGCTTACAACCTCCCCTACCCCTGACCACCTCCTCCAAACCATCACCCTCCGCCGCCCCCCTGCCCCTCCCTCCTGTTCTCTTCCTCTCCTCTGCTTCTCCATACAACCTTGCCCTGAACCGCCACTGTTATTTGTACCTGTTCCCTGTATCTGTTGCCTGTTGCTTGTCTTTTGTTTTACTGTTAAGCATCTTTGGGTCTTGAAAAGCGCTATATAAAATAAATGAATTATTATTATTATTATTATTATTAAGAAAATATTGAAACATGATTGAGATTTCAGTGTGAGCTCCAAAGGCTGTTCAGTTCAACTTGGTAAAACAGCTCAGTAGAACAGCCTGACACCATTAGAGTCAGTCTGGCTTCACCACAGATTTGGTTGGGGTTTAGTAACTTTTAAAGTTTTGAGCCTACAGCATCATATTTACCACTTTGTCAGCTCGGTCATGTGACTCTCTGTAATTATGATATTTCTAACATGAGCTGAAGGCAGGAGAAGACTGGGGGAATCTTTCATACACAAGTAGCTAGTTAGCTAGCAATCATGTCACGGTGCCAGGGTCTGCATGGGAGATTAGTTCCTGGTGTGCAATGTGCATGCATTCACACACACTGATTTCAATCACACACACATACTGTATATACAGTATATATATATATATATATATATATATATATATATATATATATATATATATATATTAGGGCTGTCAATCGATTAAAATATTTAATCGCGATTAATCGCATGATTGTCTATAGTTAATCGCGATTAATCGCACCATTTTTTTATCTGTTCTAAATCTACCTAAAACCGATATTTTTCAAGTTTTTAATACTCTTATCAACATGGGAGTAGACGAATATGCTTGCTTTATGCGGATATTATTATTATTATTGGAACAATGACAAATACTGTCCAGAATATTCTTCAGAATAACCTCAAGGGTGTGCATGCTGAACCATACTGTATAGTGAAGTAGAAGTATATAGGCTACTGTAGTAAGCTGCATAATTAGCCTACTGGTTCATCTGAAGAAAAGAGCACAGGAGCAGCTGCGTGCCAGCTCTCTCCCCCTCTCTCTTTCTCTTTCCCTCTCTCTCTGTCTCTCTCTCCCGCTCTCCATTGGTCTCTCTCTGACTCTGGTCTGATCGCCCTCCCTGTCTGTCTCGCTCGCTTTCTCTGCCTCTCCCCCCCTGCTCTCCGTCTGTCTCTCTCTCTCTCTCTGCAACGGTCTGATCACGCTGACGTGCTCTCTCTTTCACTCTCTCACCCAAAATGCGGGCCATTTTCTCAATTTTAAGCTGAACTTGCCATTATAGCCCTTTTCTTCCTCCTTTTCTGCTCACGGGGGTTTATTTCTGCTTGCTATCAACGTTACTGCTTCCTGATTTCCCAAACTATGGGTCGGACCAAGGCTCAAACATCAAAGAAACTGCATGCGTTAATCGCACGTAAAAAAAAGTGGCGTTAAAAGGAATTTGCGTTAACGCGTTAACTTTGACAGCCATAATATATATATATATATAGTTTATATAGGCTATAGTTTATATAGGTGTGTATATATATGGTTTATATACATTAGTATTATTACTAGTATTGTCTTTTAAATGGGCACTGCACTTTAACATCTTAACACTGCTTTTGTTTTTTATTATATGTGTCTGTATGTTTTTAATGTGTTTTGTAACATGCACCTGAGCCTGGTCAAAGGAAAAATGTCTGTTGCGTTGTGACAGACAATAATGTTGTTGAATCTTGAATCTTAATCATTGGTATGAAATATTGTAACTGATGGTGTCAGGTATGAAGGTCACTCTAGTCTACACCAGGGGTTTTCAAAGTGTGGGAGACTGCGCCTCCCCTCAGAGAACATATAGACCAGGGGCACTCAATTAAAATTCAAAAAGGTCCAGTTAGAGAAAATGTCCTCAAGCAAAGGTCCGGAACATTGTAACGTAGCTTGCGCTATGATTCAGTGCCATTGAACTCAATGATTGAAGTAGCCTAATGGTACGTCTGTATGTCAACAACTGACTGTTAAATCAAAATAAACATCAACAATGCTTATTTACAGTTTTCATATTTAACTGGATTAATTATAGCTACATAACTAGCCTACTATAATAAATAAATGTTATTTTCTCATTTCAAGTAAAATAATGCATTTACAAATAACATACAACAGAGTGCTTTGGAAAAATGTTTATCTTAAAATGAAGTGCTTTAATTTAAGAGAAATGCGTTTCCCCTTTTCTTCACTCCATTTCACATTTAACACTCTCAGCCAACAAACAACCTTTTCTCTTGAGATAAGTGAGCTCCGTATCTGTCTGTCTGTTGATCAATGCAATTGCAATGCAAACCTCGCATGCTGTTGCGTTGGGCAGTGAGTGTGCCCTGGTGTGTGTGTATGTGTGTTTGCTCATGTGTGGCGCTTCCATAGACAGGTCAGGATCGCACCGCACTTCACACGAGACATACTGGTTTTGATCTGCCCGTAAGAACAATGAATGGACATGTAAGAGTGGTTTCTTTTGAGCACACCATGTGAAATTACTATCTCTCGCCTCGCCTCCCCTCCGTCCGTGTCTCGCAGCACCACTGAGAACGAAGCAACAGAGAGAAACGATTCGCTTATTTGATTGGCCGAGTAGCATCACGTGTGATGATTTACAGCGCATGCATTGGTCTGTGAGCTTCCTGGCAGATAAACCAGTAGTACCGTAAATACTATAAAGCATGTGCCGGTTAAAATAGAAACGCTCCGTGAAAATGTAAGTTATCAATGATTTGTAGGTTACAGGGCTCGGTCCGGATAGAACGGCATCTCGGTCCGGATGCGGACCGGAGTCCGGACTTTGAGGATCGCTGATATAGACCAACACCCCCTCCTCCCCACACACACACACACGCGCGCGCACACACACACACACACACACACACACACACACACACACACACACACACACACACACACACACATTTATTATTGCCATTATTACCTACTATTATTGTTCTATGCTCCACTCGGGCATAACAAGTTCCAAAGATGTTGTAAACATCTTTATGCTATATTCTTTAATATTTTAAAACCTCTTTATCCTACTTTTTTCAAATATCCTCTTTTAAACATTTTATCCATCTTTATCCACTCTGAAGGACTTTTAATCTGTTTTTTTTAATCATCTTTAACATCTTTATTATAACTAGCAGGATACCCGCCCCGTGCAGTGTATCGAGTAAATGTTGCGTTCTCTGCATGTTCATCCTCTATGGACTGTGTCTGCAGCCAGGCTGGCCAGCGTGGACAAACAGTTCCCAGCCCCATAAATCTTGTAAAATTAATCTGAAATAGCTCCCCAACAGATACAAAAATATATGACCATATATATGTTTGATGTAGATACAAAGAACTGCTGCAATTGGATTGGTGAAACACGCATTTAAAAAATTCGCATTTTCCTTCTTCCTGGTTTCTCCTCTGATACCCTGAGCTCACCTCACAGAGGCAGTCAGTGGGCGCTGTGCCCCCGGATTGGTCTGCGTGACGTAAATTCCGTCATCAGAGGGTGTGTGCGCAGGCCAGGCCCGCCGCACCCCATTACGCAGAGTACGCAGACTGCGTAGGGCATCATGTGACTGTGCCCTCAGTCAGGCCACTCACTGAACAGCAGGCCAGGCGCCGCCTACTGGTTTACTAGTGGTTTTATTACTTTATTCAGGGTTAAAGTGGGTGCATCTCATTGTAAAATTGGACTCGGCCCAAATTGGGCTTCAAACGGCCCAAATTGGGCTTCAAGCGGCCCAAATCTGGCTTCAACCGGCCCAAATCTGGCTTCAACTGGCCCAAATCTGGCTTCAAACGACCCAAATCGGGCTTCAGACGGTCCAAATCTGGCTTCAAACAGCCCAAATCTGGCTTCAAACGGCCCAAATTGGGCTTCAAACAGCCCAAATTTTTCGCCGCCGCCCTTCGGACGCCGGCACGTACGTCGGCCTGTATCGGCCTGGCCTACTTGGTATCTAATGCCCGGCCTGAATTATGATCCCAGTCCGCCCCTGCTTGCATGTACAGTTTAACAATCACTTGTTTGCTGGCATGTACAGTAATTCTAACAATTGTTTGTTTCCCACATGTAATGAAATGTGAGATACACTAGTATCGTTCATAATTAATGATTTTGCAGTCTTTCGTTTGACAGTTATTGAAATTTTTACGGGGGGGGGGGGGGGCACCACAAAACAATTACGCTTAGGGCACCCAAATGGCCAGCAGCGGCCCTGGCGCAGGCTCTCTGCAGACAACCGCGTACACTACTTTTACTTTTACTGTGCGGACATATCTGGTGGAGGCTGTGGATTCTCTTCAATTTTTTTCGTGTCACGTCAGGGGAGGCGCGCCTCACACTTTTTAAACCACTGGTCTACACTGTTCTAGACTGTTACTAACGGAGTACTAACCGAGCCTTCCTGCAGTTCCTCACAGCTGGGATCAGTCTCTGTCGCCCCAGCATTGATGATGTGTTGTAGTCCTCCAGGTCGAACACATCCAGAACCTCCTCTGACATCTGCAGCATGTAGGCCAGAGCTGAGCAGTGGATCTCAGAGAGTTTACTCTCTGATCTGTTTTCTGACTTCAGGAACTTTTGGATCTCCTGGTGTACTGACTGGTCATTCATCTCAATCAAACAGTGGAAGATATTGATGCTTCTTTCAGGAGAGGTTAAGTAATGTGCAGCATTGCCATCATTACTGTTCATCTTCTTCAGGTTGCTGATGGCTCTCTGGATGCTTTCAGGCCTGCTCTCTGTCTGACCCAACAGGCCTCGTAAGAGTTTCTGGCTGGACTCCAGTGAGAGGCCATGAAGGAAGCGGACAAAGAGGTCCAGGTGGCCATTTTTACTCTTCAGGGATTTGACCATGGCTCTCCTCAGGAAGACATCCAGGGATTGTTCACAATCTTCTTCTTTGTCGTCTTCGTCTTCTTCTTCTTCCTCTTCTTCTTCTTCTTCTTCTTCCAGGAATGTCTCCAGCATCCTCTCATCTCTGTTTGTGTGACAGTGGAACAGGTAGACAGCAGCGAGAAACTCCTGAATGCTCAGATGGACAAAACAGAAGACCTTCTCCTGCTGGTACAGCACACACTCCTCTTTAAAGATCTGTGTGAAGACTCCTGAGTACACTGAGGCTGCTGTGATATCAATGGCACACTCTTTCAGGTCGGCTTCATAGAAAATCAGGTTGCCCTTCTCCAGCTGCTCAAAAGCTAGTTTTCCCAGAGAGAGAATCATCTCCCTGGTCTCTGTAGTCCAGTGTGGATCTGTCTCAGCTCTCCCATGATACTTGATGTTCTGCTGTTTGCACTGAACCAGCAGGAAGTGGATGTACATCTCAGTCAGGGTCTTCGGCAGGTCTTTTCCCTCACTGGTTTTCAACAGATCGCTCAGAACTGTAGCAGAGATCCAGCAGAAGATTGGGATGTGGCACATGATGTGAAGGGTCCGTGACGTCTTGATGTGTTTGATTATTCTTTTGGCCTGCTGCTCATCTGTGAATCTCTTCCTGAAGTACTCTTCCTTCTGTGGGTCAGTGAAGCCTCTCACCTCTGTCACCATGTCAACAAACTTTCCAGGGATCTGATTGGCTGCTGCAGGTCGTGTGGTTACCCAGATGCGAGCAAGGGGAAGCAGTCTCCTCTTGATGAGGTTTGTCAGCAACACATCCACTGAGGTCGACTCTGTAACATCAGTCACAACCTTGTTGTTCTGGAAGTCTAGAGGAAGTCGACACTCATCCAGACCGTCAAAGATGAACACAACCTGGAACTTGTCAAAGCTGCAGATTTCTGCTTCTTTGGTGTCAGGAAAGAAGAGATGAAGAAGTTCCACCAAGCTGAACTCTTTATCTTTCAGCAGATTCAGCTCTCGGAAAGTGAACAGAAATATGAATTGTATATCGTGGTTGGCTTTGTCTTCAGCCCAGTCCAGAGTGAACTTCTGTGTTAAGACTGTTTTCCCAATGCCAGCCACTCCCTTTGTCATCAATGTTCTGGTTGGTTTGTCTCTTCCAGGTAAGGGATTAAAGATGTCTTCACATCTGATGGTTGTTTCTGGTCTCACTGGTTTCCTGGATGCTGCTTCAATCTGTCTGACCTCATGTTGATCATTGACCTCTCCACTCCCTCCCTCTGTGAGGTAATGCTCTGTGTACATCTGATTCAGAAGTGTTGGGTTTCCTGCTTTAGCAATGCCCTCAAACAAACACTGAAACTTCTCCTTCAGACTGGATTTGTGTTTTTGTTGTGGGTGTTGATGTTGATGTTGAGTTTCTGAAAGAACAAAGAACATCAGTGAGCAGATGTTTTGGTAAACATGAGAAATGTGAACATTTCCTGGTAAATGTGTATCTCCACTCCATGACATCTCTTCAGCTCATCAGTGTTGAGCGGACAAACAGGTCCTGATTGTGTGCAGCTCAGTGTGAAAGACAACTGCTGTGGTGCTGTTGTGTTTCCCAGTGTGCATCACTGTGTTCAGCATATTACACTCATATTAACAAATTAATACTTTTACCAGATTATCCAGAGGGTTTCTGCTTATTTACTTTTGAATCTTGTAATGAATAGATATTGTTTGGCAAATGTTTATATTTTCAGCAGAGTTTGGACATGCTCATGGCTTCTATCATTTTAAACTATAGCCACTATAAACTGTAAAGTTCCAAGATGAAGGAGGGCTAAACTCAGTTTATTTATCTTGTTTTCTTGTTGGAATGGATTTGGCATGTTCCAAACCGATGACTCAAATACATTCAGAAAAGAATTAACAGGTCTTAACAAGTCAAATGAGATCAAAATGAGCAAAACTCAAATATAATGTTCTTCTCTCTCTAATAATTTGTTTCTTGTTTGGTTATATGTTCTTTCTTTGTTGCGGTTGAGAACTGTGGCTTGACAGCATCTTCCAGCTACAGCTTGTGCACCTGATTCAAATGAATTAGATGAGGTGCCCCAAATGATTTGTTCCTATATTGTTTTGTCAATTCTTTCACTTATAGGTGGCATCATTGTCTTGAAAACTAAGCAAAACTCTAACAGACATAAATCAGCCATTCTCCACCACCTCCCCTCTCTCTCCATGACATTAAAGCTGTTAACTCATTGAATGCCATGGACGTCCTTCGACGTCCAATTAAATAGTGACGTAGAGTGCCACGGACGTCCTTCGACGTCCAATGCGTTTTTTGACGGTGGGACGTCGATCAAAGCCTTCCGCAGCTCCTGTACAACTATAGTAGCTATTGGAGGTGTATAACCTATTTTACGGACTCATTAGGTGGCGACAGTGCTTGCTCGGTGCAGTCCAGATTAGAGACAGGTCCGAGAAACAGCCTAAAAGCCGTGGATCAAAGACAAACCGATGCATGCTCCCAGAGCCATTTGCTCTGTCGCGGGAGCTGACATTGGCTCCGAACAGGAGTCAATCCGCGCTCACAACTGAGCCCCTCTGTCCCTGTCTGTCTGTCTGTCTGTCTGTATAGTTTCTCCACCCGATTAGCAGCCAGGAAAGCAGCCCCTGACGCCAAACCATTCAGCAATCCGGGTTGGCTCTTCCCTGCTGTGGCGCTGAGAGCCGACAGCAGCACACAAACGCAGCACTCCGAAAATATAATGGTTGCGTGAGGCTGTGTGCAGTGTGGGGAGGAGTTTACGGGGGGAGGGGGGGAGGGGGGTGGTGCACGCAGGGCATCACACAACAACTACGTCACTACATCAGAAAATATTATCTTCAGACTCAGTGAATGTGCTTGAAATGCTGCATTTCACAAAAGGCGGATTATCTCAGCTAATAATTTGAAAAGCCTGAAAACGCTGAAAACAACCTATCTTCTCCGGCTCATAACTAAAGAACGGAAAATGGTATCAATAAACTTTTTTTTGCTGATGATACAATAGAGCCAGCTCGTTCTTTGTGCGTGTTCGGTGTTTACATAGTAATATCACACAATATTCTGTGGGCCTCGAGAAATCACTGAAAACGCTCTGAAAACTCTGGCACTGGGAGCATCCGTTCTCCAAAAGTGGCTGGCACTCAATGAGTTAAAGACTCTTACTCCTCTGCAGCTCCTCAGCCAGCTCCTCCTGCTTCATTCTCCTCAGGAAGAGCAGTGTGATGTTTAGAAAAGCCTCTGTGCTCCTCGGCTCTTCCTCCACACCATCCACCTCTTCCTCCACCCTCTGACTCTCTGAGCATTCTGCCTCATCTGGACTCAGAACCCTCCGGAACCTTCTCAGCTCCGTCTTCACAAAGGTGATGATGTTCTCCTCAAGCAGCTGGAACAGAATAATATACATATTAAACCTTCATACTAAAATCTGCAGACAAAATTACATCCATCTTCAGAGACTGAAAGCCTGCACTGATCTAAAGAGTGCAGCATGGAGATTCAACATGATCTCATAAATAATTATGGAATAGAAATGTTGACCCACAGCACAAAGCCTTCTAGTTTCACAACAATGGCTCTAAAATTGTTGAATGTGAACATCAGTTTCTGCCTCAGTCCACAGCTACTGGTTACTGAATTTTAAAGGTGTTTTGGTGAAAGTAGAACGTCTGGGCTGTGGACCCACGTTACTATGTCACAATTCTTTGTGAGACTGGGTTGGGACATTATAAGGACCAGAATGGTTAGTCAGATAATTTTCTTAATTTTTTAGAAATCCATCTTTCTTTCTTTTCTTTCTTGCTTCTTTCTTTGCTTATATTATTGTAGTACTGGAGGTGTACCGTTAGGGGGGGCTGTAGGGAAAGTACTGTACTGACATATTTGGGTCAAAGGTTTCTCTTGTCCATGAAATGACATCATCCTAAGATGAAGGAAGAGCAGCTGATGTTGATGATACTGATTGAGGACGCCGACAGATGAACCACATGGATCAAAAGCAGTCTGGTAGCTGAAGTGAAGCTACTGTTTCTTGAGGACAGTTGGTCGTGTGTGGATGCACAGACCTGTGAAGCTATGTTTCTTGAGGACAGCTGGTCGTGTGTGGACGCACAGACCTGTGAAGCTATGTTTCTTGAGGACAGCTGGTCGTGTGTGGACACACAGACCTGTGAAGCTATGTTTCTTGAGGACAGCTGGTCGTGTGTGGACGCACAGACCTGTGAAGCTATGTTTCTTGAGGACAGCTGGTCGTGTGTGGACACACAGACCTGTGAAGCTATGTTTCTTGAGGACAGCTGGTCGTGTGTGGACACACAGACCTGTGAAGCTATGTTTCTTGAGGACAGTTGGTCGTGTGTGGACGCACAGACCTGTGAAGCTATGTTTCTTGAGGACAGCTGGTCGTGTGTGGACGCACAGACCTGTGAAGCTATGTTTCTTGAGGACAGCTGGTCATGTGTGGACGCACAGACCTGTGAAGCTACTGTTTCTTGAGGACAGCTGGTCGTGTGTGGACACACAGACCTGTGAAGCTATGTTTCTTGAGGACAGTTGGTCGTGTGTGGACACACAGACCTGTGAAGCTGTTTCTTGAGGACAGTTGGTCGTGTGTGGACGCACAGACCTGTGAAGCTATGTTTCTTGAGGACAGCTGGTCGTGTGTGGACGCACAGACCTGTGAAGCTACTGTTTCTTGAGGACAGCTGGTCGTGTGTGGACGCACAGACCTGTGAAGCTATGTTTCTTGAGGACAGCTGGTCGTGTGTGGACGCACAGACCTGTGAAGCTATGTTTCTTGAGGACAGCTGGTCGTGTGTGGACGCACAGACCTGTGAAGCTATGTTTCTTGAGGACAGTTGGTCATGTGTGGACGCACAGACCTGTGAAGCTACTGTTTCTTGAGGACAGCTGGTCGTGTGTGGACGCACAGACCTGTGAAGCTATGTTTCTTGAGGACAGCTGGTCGTGTGTGGACGCAAAGACCTGTGAAGCTACTGTTTCTTGAGGACAGCTGGTCGTGTGTGGACACACAGACCTGTGAAGCTATGTTTCTTGAGGACAGCTGGTCGTGTGTGGACGCACAGACCTGTGAAGCTATGTTTCTTGAGGACAGTTGGTCATGTGTGGACGCAAAGACCTGTGAAGCTATGTTTCTTGAGGACAGTTGGTCGTGTGTGGACGCACAGACCTGTGAAGCTATGTTTCTTGAGGACAGCTGGTCATGTGTGGACGCACAGACATGTAGAACTGATGATTAAGAGTTTGGTAACTAACGTAGCGGTAGCGTCCGCTATGTTAGTTACCAAACTAACGTAGCAGACACTACGGGAGTAGCAATCAACACCACATGACATGATAGACTTGCACCTTCTCAAACTAATTTGATCATCTACACCAGCGTTTCTCAACTGGTGGGTCGCTTCCCAAAGGTGGGTCGTGGGGCCGTTTTGATTGGGCATTTGCCAATTTTTTTTTTTTTTTTTCATATTTCATTTGAGTTAAATTCAGATTATTGGAACTGGATTAGCCTGACCAGTTTTACTTGTTTAACAAGCTGAAGCATATGCTCTGCCTGTAATTCAAGAGAAGTCTGCCTTTTCATTTCATAGGCTATTTAATTTTAGTTCAATTTTTTAGTTCACCTGTCTATATGATCTCTCAGGGGAGGCTCACTCTCCCACTCTTTCAAAACTCCTGGGTTAGGCATAACTTAGTCACTCCTAACCATAATAACTAGCTGTGATGTTAGGCATAACTTAGTCACTCCTAACCTTAATAACTAGCCGTGATGTTACGCATAATTTAGTAACTCCTAACCATAATAACTAGCCGTGATACAGTAGCCTCTGTCCCTTTTGTAACAGGTTGATTTCACTTGATGGTGAAGTACAGGGTGTTTTTGTGTGTAGCTGAAGTAAAATGTGTTATTTCTTTTCACACCGTAAATACGGAGTCCAGGTCTGTTTGATGCTCCTGGGCAGACTGACCACTGGAAACCTCTGACCTCTCCTCGACTCTGTTGAGAGGACATGATGTATGAGGTCATATAAGGTCACACACACACACACACACACACACACACACACACACACACACACACACACACACACACACACACACACACACACACACACACACACACACACACACACACACAATGAACTCAACTGGATGTGATCGGACCAATTCTATATCTGATAACTGTGTATCTGTTGTGATTTCAGTTTCAAATAAATACCTCAGATCAGTAGAGTGCTGTCCATCTTTGAAGTTATAAGGGTGAGACATAGACCAGTCACTCTTCATGGACACACAGCTGGGCTCAGAGGAGTCTGCTCTCTCCTGCTGCATCCTGAGAGAAACACATTATGAACATTGTGAAGGTATCTGTGTCTTTATGGAGAAGACAATCAGGATGGGCTCTTCACAGGTTAGTCGGTTCAGGAGAGGCAGGCACACAGACTGCTGGTGGTTCAGCTGGTAGCTAGGCTGCTGCTGGGGCTTGGCCTGGTAGCTAGGCTGCTGCTGAGGCTTGGCCTGGTAGCTAGGCTGCTGCTGGGGCTTGGCCTGGTAGCTAGGCTGCTGCTGGGGCTTGGCCTGGTAGCTAGGCTGAAAATCTATGATGCTGAGGAAGCTCTCATCATCTCAGGTAAAGAGCTCCTCAGCCAAGGCTCAGTGAACACTTGCCTTCAAGCTGCCTGTCTGGACTCATGACTAGAAGCCCTTCCCTAACCACACACATTTTTATAAAACATTAGGTTTAGGAAAGTACAACAATGTGGTTAGGGTTAGGGTTTGGTTATGGTCGTGGTTAGATAAGAAAACCCTAATCTTAACCTTTTTTTGGCAGTGACCAATCAAATGAGATCTGGGCGGGGTTTTCCCGGCCGATACTAAGAGGAAATGTTGGTCCAGGAACAACCAGTTCGTGCTGCAACAAGTACGTATGATTTGCACCTGTGTGAGACCTGATTAATGAAACAAAGCAGCGTTTGCCTACTATTTCTCTCACTTAATATAGCTCCTTCTAATGGAGAATATGTCAGATGAAAAGTTGCAAATGGAACTGGTGTTGTCAGGTCTTGTCTGGTATTTTATATATATATATATATATACTGTATATATATATATATAGTTGTGTTGTCAGGTCTTGTCTGGTCTTTTTTTATATATATATATATATATATATATATATATATATATATATATATATATATATATATATATATATAAATAAAAGACCAGACGTGACGACGTCGTGAAAAATATCCGTGTATTGGAATGATCAGATGAGATGAAGTTGGAAAATGAGCAGAGCGTTTTGTGTGTTTCTCTACCCCTGACCAGCCAATCAGAGTGATTTATCTACCCCTGACCAGCCAATCAGTGATTTCGCTACCCCTGACCAGCCAATCAGAGTGATTTCTGTACCCCTGACCAGCCAATCAGAGTGATTTCGCTACCCCTGACCTGCCAATCAGAGTGATTTCGCTACCCCTGACCAGCCAATCAGAGTGATTTCTCTACCCCTGACCAGCCAATCAGAGTGATTTCTCTACCTCTGACCAGCCAATCAGAGTGATTTCTCTACCCCTGACTAGCCAATCAGAGTGATTTCTCTACCCCTGACCAGCCATCTGGATTACCAGGTGCCACTCTTCAACTCGGCCAAGCATAACGTTATAATCCAGAGAGCAAATCTAGAAGTGAGTCGTATTATTAACGTTAATCCCAGACTTCTTCTGTTGAAACAGTAAGTACAGTAACAGTAATATATATATATATATATATATGTACATGTGCATGTACATGTATACACATATATATATATATATATATATATATATATATATATATACACACCGCACATATAGCCTATATATATACTCTCTCGATATATATAGTGGGTAAACTCCTCACCTTGGATAGTTTACCCACCTATGTATTTACCACTACACTGTTTTAGACAGAAACTATGGAGGCATTTTTGCAGGAAAACACATGAGAACTTGCATGATGTAATTTATACTCAAAGAGTATTCACACATCTGTGTCCTAAAGTTTAATTCACTAAAGATTTATTGATCTGCAAGTGACAATCTGAATACGTATGTGGTTTGCGTGGGTGGAGGAGAGGGAGGGGCTACTCCGGGCTTTCCCAAACTTGGGGTTGCATGGAATTCAATTGGAGTCCCCTAAAATTTCGAGTAATTGATCGATACAAATAATTATTGTTATAATAATAAAAACACCACACCCCCAATTTTAAACAACTGAAGCTACTCTACGTTTTCACAAAAGTGTCAGCTAAATCAGTGGTTCCCAACCTTTTTTGTGTTATGTACCCCTTGAGCTGTTTTACCATGCTAATAATACCCCTCACTCATGCGTGTCGATAATTCTCCTAAATGTGTTATATTAAACTTATATTAAACTTTTAGATGACCTCTCTAACACATCTCATTATTAAAATAATTTTAATGACTCATCTTTAACTCATTGAGTGCCAGCCACTTTTGGAGAATGGACGCTCCCAGTGCCAGAGTTTCAGAGCGTTTTCAGTGATTTCTCGAGGCCCACAGAATATTGTGTGATATTACTATGTAAACACCGAACATGCACAAAGAATGATGAGACTCTCTTCTATCATCTGCAAAAAAAAGTTTATTGATATCATTTTCCGTTCTTTAGTTATCAGCCGGAGAAGTTGATTTCAGCAAAAACACAAGTTTCAATTTAGAATCTGAGATATTCAGCCTTTTGTGAAAGGAAGCATTTCAAGCACATCATTGACTCTGAAGCTAATATTTTCTGATGTAATGACACCTCAAAAATAATTTCCTTCAATAAAACAGTGAAAACAAAGGAATTTTGTTTGGCCAAATAATATTTTTTAGCTGCAACCAGCAGCGCTGGCCCCTGCGTGTGCAGACCCTACACCTTCTTGCTGGTCTTGATTTACTGCTGGTGGGCATCAGATAGCCTATTCTAGCTTGTTTGCCTGTCTCTGTGCATCGAGCCTGCTGTCTGGGTCTGTGTTTACTGTCAATGGTTGTATGCTGTAGTGCCCTGCGTGCCCCACCCCACTCCTCCTCCTCCTCCGTGGGAGTGTCTCTGGGGCTCTGCTGCGAGTGCGTTTGCTCTGCGTTTGCTCTGCACTGAAAAGTGCGCTGCACCCCGCTTTTTCACAGCCTGTCGCCGGCTCCCAGCTGAGAATAATGTAACTTTTCAGAAAGACGCTGGTGTCGGCAACTAAATCATATGGAGGGGCTATCGCAGCGGAGACGGAGGGGCTCAATTGTGGCAGCAGATTGACTGCTGTTCACAGGCACAGCTAACGTTATGCTTCATGCATATCGATGCGATTTCCGTTTCCCCATGACTTCTTCTCTCTTTTTTCCTCGCCTTTCTCTAATCTGGAGAGAACTGTCGCCACCTAATGGGTCCCTAAAATAGCTTTTACACATTCAACATCCACCATACTTTCACAGGAGATGGATCTGGCTTTGATCCACGTCCCACCGTCAAAAAACGCAATTGACAAACATACTCGTCCTTGGCACTCTACGTTACTAAACGAATTGACAAACATACTCGTCCTTGGCACTCAATGAGTTAATACAATTCTGACAGTTTTCAATTGGAAAAAGTAATCAGTTTTTATCATTTTGGAAATACATTGTAATCCCCAATCTTTCCAAGTACCCCCTGCAAGCTGCTGAAGTACCCCTAGGGGTACACGTACCCCTGGTTGGGAATCACTGAGCTAAATGACATAATGTAAATATACATACCGTTAATTGTGATGATAGAGAAATAACGTGTGACCCCCGTATGAATAGAAAATACTTTCTTCAGTAGGGAGGTGGCCTTTTGAGCGATAGATACATAGATGTATAGCTTATATACATCATATAAATTCTCCACATCAATATGCTGCAGGAGCTGAGCTGTAGACCTGTTAGTGGGCTCGATGTTCACAAGATATAGCCCATATATGTAGCCTACTTAGCTCTTCTTCAATTTTCATTATTCATTGTTTAATTTGAGTCATTGTTTGTTCAGCATTAATTTGGGCTCACCTCAATACTGTAGGACATCAAATCACATTTCCTCATTGCAGTATAACCAGTCCTCTTACCTTGTGTCTGAAGGTCCAGGTTCATTACTGAAAGCTGGAGGTCTGTCTTTAGACCTGTCAGTCTTCATCGACAGACAGCTGGGTACTGGAGACTCTGCTCTCTGGCGGGTGGGGGGCGGTGCTGTTGAAAAATGTAAAAGTAGATTTGAAATGTTCGTGGAGGTACTGCAGGGGGTCCGCCAATTTTCATCAAAATAAATGTGGAAATTTTAGAAATGCATTTTAGACAAAAATAATAATATTGAGACTCACAGTCTAGGTTTCCAGGTTCATTACTGAAGTCCATTAAATCATCTTTAGACCAGTCAGTCTTCATAGACAGACAGCTGGGTACTGGAGACTCTGCTCTCTGCCTGTGGTACTGACCTCTGCAAACACAAATGTTTGATACATATCATCATTAGCTCTAGTAATTATAATAATTAATTGATTGGATGTATATAGCGCCTTTCTAGACACTCAAAGCGCTTCACATATCAGGGGAGGGAGGGGGAGGGAACTCAGCTCATCCACCACCGATGTGTAGCACCCACCTAGGTGATGCACAGCAGCCAGTTTGCGCCAGAACGCTCACCACACATCAGCCTATCACAGTGGAGAGTTGAGGACTGAATGTGCCAATTAAGTAAGGAGGGATGATTAGGTGGCCATGATTGAAGAAAGGCCTGTTTGGAAATGTAGCCAGGGCACCGGGGTTACACCCCCAGGGCACCGGGGTTACACCCCTCAGGGCACCGGGGTTACACCCCCAGGGCACCGGGGTTCCACCCCTCAGGGCACCGGGGTTACACCCCCCAGGGCACCGGGGTTACACCCCTCAGGGCACCGGGGTTACACCCCTCAGGGCACCGGGGTTACACCCCTCAGGGCACCGGGGTTCCACCCCTCAGGGCACCGGGGTTACACCCCTACTCATGTGAAGAGTGCCGATGGGATCTTTAATGACCACAGAGAGTCAGGACCTCGGTTTAACGTCTCATCCGAAGGACGGTGCTCACTCACAGGACAGAGTCCCTGTCTCTGCCCTGGGGCATTGGGGAGATTATTCATCAGATCAGAGTATTCATCAGACCATTGGGACCAGCGGGGAAGAGCACCTCCTACTGGTCCTCCAACACCACTTCCAGCACCAGTCTCCCATCCAAGGAGTATCCTAGGCCAGACCTGCTTAGCTTACCAAGGAAGCCAGTAATGTGATGCAGGAGCCACTGGTGCTGAATGTGTGTAAAGACACACAACTTCTTGCAACGTTGCACATTGTCAGTTTTTCTGACATCTGGAGTTTTTGATAACATGGTCTGTTGATAAGTGTCCAGGACGCCAGGTTTTGCATCAGTGGTAACCACGGCAACAAATGAGGAAAGATGGCCCCTCCCATTCAGGTCTCTGCAAACTCTACAAACTCATGTAGTCCCACTCAGTCAACGTCGGGGCCGGGTACGCTTTAGAACTGAATGCCCTTCTGGGATAAATAAAGTCATCTGAATCTGAAACAAGCTGCTCTCACCCTGTTAGGTAGTAGGACCTAACACCATTTCTACATCACAGGTTAAACTCAATGGTGTTTCATTGTAGTAGACAGAATTTAGCTTTTTTGATTTAGATTTTTTTTTATCAAATGATTTTTCCAAGTCCTGCAACAGCATTCCAAAATAGTTTACGCTATCCACTTCTTCATGATAAAATCTGTGTTTCTGGAATGTGATTTTGTAAAATCAGATTGGAATTCGTATGAGATTATGTTTTTCAAAACCTTTAATCTGTTCCAAAATCATTCATTCAAAGTACTTTGGATACAAATAGGAACACATCTATAGTTTGGCTTATTATTATGTTCTACTTTGAGCACATGCATAATTTGGCATGTTCTTATGTTCTCAGGCTATTATGAAGTTTAGAGTGTAACAGTCGTCTTACTTTGTGTCTGAGGGTCCATGTTCTCATGTTCTCAAGCTATTATGAAGTTTAGAGTGTAACAGTCATCTTACTTTGTGTCTGAGGGTCCATGTTCTCATGTTCTCAGGCTATTATGAAGTTTAGAGTGTAACAGTCGTCTTACTTTGTGTCTGAGGGTCCATGTTCTCATGTTCTCAGGCTATTATGAAGTTTAGAGTGTAACAGTCATCTTACTTTGTGTCTGAGGGTCCATGTTCTCATGTTCTCAGACTATTATGAAGTTTAGAGTGTAACAGTCATCTTACTTTGTGTCTGAGGGTCCATGTTCTCATGTTCTCAGGCTATTATGAAGTTTACAGTGTAACAGTCGTCTTACTTTGTGTCTGAGGGTCCATGTTGATGACTGAAGAGTAGAACCAACTCCTGCACAGACAGAGAGCTGTCAGGAGGCTCTGCTCCAACTTCTTCCTCCACACGAACACTCATCTTCTGAGAGGAGAAAAACACACACGCACGCACGCACGCACACACACACACACACACACACACACACACACACACACACACACACACACACACACACACACACACACACACACACAGCTCATTAGTAGGGCTGAACAATTTTGTGAAAACATCTAATTGTGATCTTTACCACGTGCACAGAGCATGGTCAAGAGACGGCTCTTTAGGGTGAGTCAGTCAGTCATTCAGTCAGTCAGTCAGTCAGTCAGTCAGTCAGTCATAATGTTCACGGAAAGAACGTTTATTTCGGGGTCACTTTCAATCGACACTGTGTGAATTACAACGAGCGCACCTAGACACAACACACACACACACACACACACACACACACACACACACACACACACACACACACACACACACACACTAGTGCTGCACGATTAATTGAATCGCAATCGCAATCGCGATGTCAGCACGTGCGATTACATAACCGCAAAAGGGTGCGATTATATATAAAAGCAGTGCCGCGCTCGGGAATCATATGATCACCAAATGATTCCCGAGCGCGGCACTGCTGCTGCTCACCGCTCCCCCAGGGAATGGGTGGAATGCGGAGAACCAATTTCACACATTGTGTGGGACTTTACCTTTACCTTTACACACACACACTTTTTTATTTTATTTTATATATAATCGCACCCTTTTGCAGTTATGTAATCGCACGTGCTGACATCGCGATTGCGATTGCGATTCAATTAATCGTGCAGCACTAGTGTGTGTGTGTGTGTGTGTGTGTGTGTGTGTGTGTGTGTGAAAACAGAAGCATATTCATAGTACAAAATATTCAGTGGGTCTTGAAAGATGAGTGAATATGATCACAAATTCTGGCGAATCAGTGGCAACTTAAAAAAATACTCTGGCGAGCAAAGAGTTAATACACTGTTTTTAATTAGACATGTTGTTTGAAGAAAATAGGGTGACACCAACTTACCAGGGTAGTAGGCTACTGTGTGTGTGTGTGTGTGTGAGTGTGAGTGTGAGTGTGAGTGTGAGTGTGAGTGTGAGTGTGAGTGTGTGTGTGTGCGTGCGTGTGCGTGTGCGTGTGCGCGTGCGCGTGCGCGTGTGCGCGCGCGTGTGCGTGTGTGTGTGTGTGTGCGTGTTTGTGTCTAGGTGCGCTCGTTGTAATTCACACAGTGTCGATTGAAACACACCACCCCATTGGGAAACGAGAGGGAATCTCACCATTAAGTGACCCCGAAATAAACGTTCTTTCCGTGAAATCTTGCAGTCACATCTGTACCGATGGCGCAGCTGCAATGACGGGGAAAATCAAAGGACTGCTTGGGCGTGTGATGACGGTAAACCCCGAAATAAAATGGATGCACTGCATT
This sequence comes from Poromitra crassiceps, assembly GCF_964638095.1. Classification (NCBI taxonomy): domain Eukaryota; kingdom Metazoa; phylum Chordata; class Actinopteri; order Beryciformes; family Melamphaidae; genus Poromitra; species Poromitra crassiceps. The sequence continues at coordinate 24,426,833 of NC_139645.1, forward strand.
ATCCACCGGGAAGCTCTAGCAAGCAAGAGGATGAGCCCCGAGTTAAGTGCTGTTATGGATGATGCAGTGAAGGTGATTCATTTCATTCAGTCCAGGCCAACAATGAACCACAGGCTGTTTCAAACTCTCTGTCAAGACAGCGGGGCAGACCACGACCAGCTCCTGCTTCACACAGACGTCCGCTGGCTGTCTCGTGGAAAGACGCTACTGAGGCTGTATGAGCTCCGAGCGGAGGTGTCTGTTTTCCTCACAGAGCACCTGCATCCCCTTGTGGCGTTATTTGAGGATGACGAGTGGGTTGCCCGTCTGGCATATCTTGCTGATGTGTTCACCAAGCTGAATGACAAAGTTGCAAAGTTCCAAATCGACAAGACTCTGATGAAACTGTTTTATAGTGCCTACATCGAGTCAGTAATTTCTTTCTCCATTGCCTGTTGGTATGGTAACTTGTGCATCAAGGATAAGAATTCCCCCAGCAAAATCGTGAAGGTGGCCTCTAAAGTAGCCGGCATCCATCTGGACAGCCTCGACCATGTCTTTAATAGACAAGTACTTAAGAAGGCTTTGTCCATCCGTTCAGATGCAGCCCACCCTCTAAGCTCGGAGTACAGGCTCCTTCCTTCTGGCCGTCGACTGTGTGCCCCAAGGGCCACAAAAAATAGGCACAAGTTTTCTTTCGTCCCTGTCTCTATTCGAGCATTGAACGCTGCTGAGGGAAGGTAAAGATGTTTTAGTGTTTTATTATGTTTTTATTGTTTTATTATCGGCCTCTGCCGCTGTTTGTATTGTTTTACTGTTTCTATTGATTTTATGGTTTCTATTGTTTTATTGTTTTATTGTTTTTTATTACTGATTTATCTTTCCATTACTTTGTGCACTTTACTGGCCATTTGTGCACTTTACTTTTTGCTACCTCATTTACCGGTCGCTGCGTGTCTGCACTTTATTGATCGCTGTGCACTTTAATGCTACCTTGCACATTATCGGTCATTGGGTGTCACAATCAAGGTCCTTGATGTTTTACTTTGATTTTTATTTATTCTTAACTACATGCATGTAACTTGTTAACATGGCACTTGTGTTGTTCTTGTCTGTGTTGTTATTTGTATGCCTATCTGCTGCAACTCAATTTGCCCTTTGGGACACTAATAAACTTGAACTTGAACTTGTACTTGACCTCGACCTATCACTTCAATGCAAGGACTCACATATCCTTAACATGTATGACAAAGTGAATGGATTCATAAATAAGGTGAAATTATGGGAGAGGAAATGTGAGGGTGGAGATGTCAGCCGTTTCCCACTGCTTGATGCCCATCTTACCACCACTGATGTTCACAAGCGTCCTGTGGTGAAAATGGTGAAAGCACATCTGTCCAAACTCAACACTGATTTCAACCAGTACTTTGATGACATTGAAGCAAAGTCAGAAAAAGTGGACTGGGTGAGGAACCCTCTCACTGTGAGTGAAAGCAGCAGCAGCCTCCCTGCAAGATTGCAGGAAGATCTGGTGGACATGTCCTCTGATCGTGGGCTGAAGATGGCACATGCTGAAAAGTCATTGACAGAGTTTTGGTGTGATGTTGAAAGGGAATATCCTGAGCGGGGGAAATGTGCACTGAATGAACTTTTTGCCTTTTGGATCTACTTATATGTGTGAGGTGACCTTCTCAGCTCTGACCCACATCAAAAACAAGCAGAGGAACAGACTGAATGTGGAGAACAGTCTGGTAACAACAGCTGTTGCCACACTGCCCCCAGAACTATCAAAGCTTATGAAAGACAAACAAGCTCAGGTGTCTCATTAAAGCTGCCAAATGACTGAATCAGAAGAGTTTTGTCATTCAAATTATTTTAGTTTAATATTCAGTTGTCTTCATTCTTGGCAGTGTTTTGCTGTGAGGTTGAAAGGGAATATCCTGAACTGGGAAATGTGCACTGGACTTTTGCCTTTTGGATCTAATATGTGTGCTATTTCTGTGTGCTATTTTGGTGTGATGTGCACTGATTTGAACTTTTGCTTTTTGGATCTACTTATCTTATGTGTGATATTTTGCCTGGTAACAGCTGCCCCCAGAACTGTCAAAGCTTATGAAAGACAAACTAGCTCAGGTGTCTTTTTAAAGGTGCCAAGTGACTAAATAAAAATAGTTGAAACTGTTACTGTGTGAGTCTGAATATATCTATCTCTATAAAGGGTATATATCATATTTTGTTCATTCTCAATAAGTGTATAGCTATTTGTATTAAAGGGGAGTCATTCAAAATGATTTTAATTTAATATTGTTTTAATTTAATAATCAGTTGTGTTGGATAGTAAAAGTTGAATGAGATTAATGGAACAAATTTGGGAGAATCATCAACACGCTGTCAGGGGGTACACTGGCAAAACAGCTCAAGGGGTACACAGCACAAAAAAGGTTGGGAACCACTGATCTAACCCCCCAATTCCAACCCTTTGATTGCTGAGTGCCAAGCAGGGAGGCAAATGGGTCCCATTTTTATAGTCTTTGGTATGACTCGGCCGGGGATCGAACTCACAACCCCCCAGTCTCAGGGCGGACACTCAGACCACAAGGCCACTGAGATGGTGTGTGTGTGCGCCTCGTCTAACTAACGTTACACGCGCAGAAAATAAACAAACAAACTCTGCCATCACAGTCACACTGGACATCAACACTAGCGGGAGACTTCTCCCACCTCCAAATATACAGCAACTTTATAAGGTTAAACATAAACACCTTACCGAGGGAGAGACAGCACCCACCGCTAACAGCTAATTAAGCTAAGCGAGTAGCCGATCAGAAAATGGAATGGATGGAAACAGCCGTGTGATTAGTGAGAAAGTCAGTAAAAGAAGGAGAGAGCTGCAGGTGATTATGCAGAATCAGAATCAGAATCAGAATCAGAAAGACTTTAATGATCCCCGGGGGGAAATTGGGACAAGTTACAGTAGTTCGCTCCAGGGGCGGACTGGGATCATAATTCAGGCCGGGCATTAGATACCAAGCAGGCCAGGCCGATACGGGCCGACGCGCGTGCCGGCGTCCGTAGGGCGCCGGCGGAAAATTTGGGGCGTTTGAAGCTCAATTTGGGCCGTTTGAAGCCCAATTTGGGCCGTTTGAAGCCAGATTTGGGTCGTTTAAAGCCAGATTTGGGCTGTTTGAAGCCCGATTTGGGCCGTTTGAAGCCCAATTTGGGCCTTTTGAAGCCCAATTTGGGCCAAGTCCAATTTTACAATGAGATGCACCCACTTTAAACCTGAATAAAGTAATAAAACCACTAGTAAACCAGTAGGCGGCGCCTGGCCTGCTGTTCAGTGAGTGGCCTGGCCTGGCTTGCAAAAAAAAAAAAAAAAAAAAAAAAAAAAATTTTTTTTTTTTTTTTGGCAGGCCAGGCCAGGCCAGGCCACCGGGCATTTGCCCGACGTGCCCGATTATGCAGTCCGCCACTGGTTCGCTCACATAACACACATAGCATAAAATAAAATACACAGTAGTAATGCGATAGTAAAATAAGCAGAATAAGAAGAAGAAAGAACACAACATAGCATGGGATAAACAGTATTAAATGCGATAGGAGCAAAATAGTGGAGTACGTCTAAGTAAGCAATACGTAGAGTAAGTATACCTTACGTGCCAATTGTCTTTATTGCACACTGAACTTATCTTATTCGGCTTGCCCTATACGTTACACGTGGCTCAGCCAGGCACTTTTTTCAGTTAGCCTATCGGCTGGCTCAGTCTCAGGGAGACTGAGCGTCTCCGAGGTGCTCTTTTAACACGTTCACTGCCAATGGCGAGTTGACTCGTCAAACACAATCCAACGGTTCACTGCCAATGACGAGTTGAGACGTCAAAAAAAAAAATCGTTTTTTTTTTTTTTGACGGTGGGACGTTGATCTAACCCTTTTACGTCTCCTATACCAGAATTGGAGGTATTGAATGTGTATAATCTATTTTACCGACCCACTGAGTGGCGACATGTCTCTCCACAGTAGAAAGAGGCGAGCCAAAACTGGAGGGAAAAGCGCGAGGAAGCCGTTCTCATACAGTAAAATGGATGGCGAAAACGCTTTCGTTTTCGCGCTGATTGCTGGCGGTGCGGGATTGCAAATTTGCATAATAGATTACGGGTGGAACACACTTTGAAACACGCAGCATAAATATGACCAGAATCGCAAAAGCTTCATCAAAGCTCTCAACCAAAACTCCAAGTAACGAGCGAGTCCATCCAGACTTCCTCAAAGAGCGGCCGCGCAGACAGGCACAGCAGCAGCAAAGCAATGAGCCTGGTGACGCGAGGTTAGAGCAGCAGCAGCAACAAGCTTGTGACACGGCCGCTGCAGCCAAGAAGACACACACGGAGGGAGGAGTTGGAAGCAGAGGGGGGTTTCCTGCTGTTATGGAGGAAATTACTGTTCAAAACTATTGTTTAGATGTCTGACGTCTCACTGATGCCAAAAATGGCAAATCGGACCACGCCTCCATTCTACTTGTACCCAGGTACCAACAAAAACTAAAAAGACAACCCCCAGCATTCCGAACCGCCCACTGCTGGTCAGACCAATCAGACGACATCCTGAGGGACTGCTTTGACCAAGTGGTGTGGGAGGAGTTCAAAGCTGCAGGAGACCTGGGCGAGTATGCAGATACGGTGGCATGCTTCATAAAGAAGTGTACCGACGACATAGTCCCCACAAAAAGAGTCAAAATAATGCCGAACCAAAAGCCTTGGGTCAACAGCGACGTCAGGGCTGCCCTTCACGCCAGGACCACCGCCTTCAGCTCTGGCACAACTGACCAATACAAGCAGGCACAATATGCCCTCCGGACCGCTATAAAAATAGCACGGAGAGATTATGGAAGGCAGCTGGAGTCAAAACTGGACACTAACAACCCCAGACACCTGTGGAGAGGGCTCCATGCTGCCACAGACTTCAAAGAGGTGAAACGACAGAACCCCAGCACGTCACCCACCCTACCGGACGAACTCAACGCGTTCTACGCTAGGTTCGACCCCTCTGCCAGAGCGCCTCCCCTCCCCCCCCCCCCCCTCTCCCACCCCTCTCCCCCTCTCCTCCCCCCCATCCCTCCTCCCCCCCACCCCCCCCACCTCCCCCCCCCCATCACCCCTCTCCTCCTCTCCTCCCCCCCCTGCCACCTCTCCCCCCCCATCACCCCTCCCCCTCTCCGCCCCCCCCCACCCCTCCTCCTCTCCCCCCCCCCGATCACCTCCCCTCCCCCCTTCCTCCCCCCCACCCCTCAGCACCCCCACCCGCCCCCATTCCCACCTAACCACCAACCCCCCCCCACCCCCCACAGACCGCCCCCTCACCATCACTGAGGATGAAGTGTGCCGGTCGTTCCTGCGTATCAACCCACGCAAGGCGGCCGGCCCGGACGGCATCCCCGGGCGGGTCCTCAAGGCCTGCGCCCACCAGCTGGCAGCCGTGTACACAGACATCTTCAACCAGTCCCTCTCCCTCCGACGAGTTCCCTCCTGCTTCAAGGCAGCAACAATCATCCCCATTCCCAAACAGCAAAAAGTGACCAGCCTCAATGACTGGCGCCCTATAGCCCTTACGCCAATAGCCAGCAAGTGCCTTGAAAAGCTGGTCATATCAAAGATCCGTCCCACACTCCCCCCGGACCACAACTCGCTACAGTTTGCATACCGCCCCAACAGGAGCACAGCGGATGCAGTGGCACACGTGCTCCACACCGCCCTGGAAGGACACCTATGTGAGAATGCTGTTCGTGGACTACAGCTCAGCATTCAACACCATAGTACCCTCCAGGCTGGTAAGCAAACTCAGGGACCTGGGACTAAACACAGCGATGTGCGACTGGATCCTGGACTTCCTGACAGACCGCCGCCAGGTGGTGAGGGTGTGCAACCTCACCTCCTCCCCGCTGACCATCAGCATAGGAGCGCCCCAGGGGTGCGTCTCCAGCCCCTTCTGGTACGACCTCTACACCCACGACTGCGTGGCGACTCAAACTTCAAACACCATCGTGAAGTTTGCAGACGACACAGCAGTCGTGGGGCTGATCTCGGGGGGCGACAAGACGGCCTACAGAGAGGAGGTGAGGGTCCTGGAACAATGGTGCCAGGACAACCACCTCTCTCTGAACGTCTCCAAGACCAAGGAGATCATTGTGGACTACAGGAGAGGGGGGGGCACACACCCCCCAATCACCATCAACGGCACAGTGGTGGAAAGGGTGGACAGCTTCAAGTACCTGGGAGTCAACATCCACCAGGACCTGACTTGGGCCGGCCACACCGCCACTGTTGTCAAAAAGGCCCAACAGCGATTACACGGACTCAGGCGCCTGAAGAAGTTTGGGCTAAGGAAAGAAATCCTCAGGGACTTCTACAGAGGCACCGTTGAAAGCCTGCTGACTGGCTGCTTCACCGCCTGGTACGGGAACTGTACCACCATGGACCGCAGGGCGCTACGGAGGGTGAGGCGCGCGGCCCAGCACGTAACAGGAGATGAGTTGCCAGAACTGCACGAACTGTATAACCAGCGGTGCCTCAGGAGGTCCCTGAAGATCATCAAAGACACAAACCATCCCCACAACAGCCTGTTCTCCCTGCTACCCTCAGGGAGGAGATACAGGGTTCCAAAAGCACGCACAAATCGCTTGAGGAACAGTTTCTTCCCGCAGGCCACGAGACTCCTTAACATACACAAATAGTGTAGTAGTCGTACCGTACCGTACTGCAGCTGCTACCATTATGTATGCCTAATGTTTAATTGTATGTCTAACAAGGTACATGCTATTTGCACCTGTATGTCAATTACGTCGAATTTAAAATGTCTGAACACGTCTAACGTATGCACAATGCCTAATGTTTAATTGTATGTTTAATAAGGTACATGCTATTTGCACTGTATGTCAAATACGTCGAATTAAAATGTCCGAACACGTCTAACGTATGCACATGACATGTGCACCTATGTGCAATGAATATGCCACTGACTTGTCTTATCGCTATTCTGCCTCATTGCCTATTGCTGCTTAGTATTGCTTATTGATGCCTATTTCTTATTGCCTATTGCTCATTGCTTGTTGCCTATTTGTACTATGTCGTAAACGGAGTCCACAGCACAAGAATTTCACACGTGATACTTGTACCATGGAGTGACAATAAAAATCTTGAATCTTGAATCTTGAATCTTGAAATGAATGGTTAAAGTGACTGTTCTATCGAATTTCACAAAAAGCCGTTTATCTCAGAATAATTTTTCTGACGCTGAAACCATGCTGTATTCAACTGCTAATGCTTACATAACTACTAACTCTACAAACTAACTCTTTTAGACAGAGAAAGCACACATTCTAATAGTTCTTTTGAGATATTGTGTGTTCACAAAATCTTAGCAGAAAAGAATCCTCGGGTCTTGAAAGATGAGCCAGAATCCTCAAAAAAAACCTCTGGCAGAACCTACCTACAGTAAAAAAAAAACGGCTGGCAGTGAATGTGTTAAGAGAGGCATTAAATAGACCAATGGCCACAGGCAGGAATGATTTCCTGTGCCTCTCCGTGTTGCATCTAGGTGGAATCAGTCTCTCACTGAATGTACTCCTGTATTTGACTAGCACGCCGTGGAGTGGGTGCGAGTCATTGCTCATAATGACTCGCATCAGAAGTAGTGCACGTTAAGTGTACAGCAGGTAATGACCCACTGCGTTGAAGAATATAGTGACATTAACCGAGAGCAGAGAAAACACTTGCATTTGCAGAAGCAACCTTCAGGGTCTGCATGTAAAGTCTGCACGTCACTCACCTCTCTCAGCTGCAGAAGCAACCTTCAGGGTCTGCATGTAAAGTCTGCACGTCACTCACCTCTCGCAGCTGCAGAAGCACCCTTCAGGGTCTGCATGTAAATTCTGTGCATAACTCTCTCTCTAAAAAAAGAAAACTCACGAATGTGGCGTTGACTGTAATCTGTCGCCACAAAAGAAATAAACTGCATGTGTACAGTATTACTCATTGTATTACTGGGAAGACATGTAACTAACTTTGCAGTCTGAGCCATCTTACACAGCCTATGTGCTGTAACACAGTGCAAATGTCTCAAACAGACTGATATCACATCACAGGATGTTGGGAAGAGTACATTTCTATATACTGTAATTTGTAACGATTTTATTATAAAAAATATTATGCTGTATTCTCTTGTTTTTTTAAAGATAATTTTATTTCAAATTGTTTTATTTTTTTATATATTTGAAATTGTAATATATTTCTTGTAGCTATTTTAGTCTGTGATACCGTGAAACCGTGGTATTTTTGTTCAAGGTTATACCGGCCAAAACTCATATCGGCACATCCCTAGATACCATTTGTTTATATCACAATCGCAAATCGCACCTTTTCCCCAAATCGTGCAGCACTAACACACACACACACACACACACACACACACACACACACACACACACACACACACACCTACACACACAAGCTTCATTCATTATTTCTTTTTTATCAACACTTGTCTTGAATGACTTCATTTTCTAGCAGATCCTCGTCTGTCTGTAGTGTCAGGTGGATACTGTCAGGTGCCTAAATGTGCAGAACATGTGCAACAGCGCCCCTCTGTGGTCACACACGGTGGTTACAGATTTCAGTGAAACACTGCTGGCTTATGAGAAATCAGCCGTGAACCCGCCCTCAGAGACGAGAGGCGGATGACTCAAACGCATCACAGCAGTCTGCTCTGTAGGCAAGTCGACGCATGTCATCTTAGTTAGTAGCGCCCTCTGTAGGCCTAATATGAAGCAGATAGTTTACCACCCATTAAACTATATTAAATATATATATGTCGATGTTCCCACCTCGCTCTGAAGTCCTGATCTGTCTGCAGAAAGTCAACAAGCCGTTTCTCTCTTTATGAGGAGTCATGTGACTGAAAGACGCTCATCTCGCAGAGTCTCAGACACACAGATGGAATAAAACTGGGTTAATTTAACGGTTTAATAAACTGCGTCATGTCGGTCTTCTGTGAAGTACAGGGCCACCGCCCACATCAACTTCCCTGTTTGTTTTACTGACGCCATTATCTCACTGTTACATCTTTTCTATGAGCGTTACTTTGAGAGAGAGGAAAAGAGGCAGGTGAACGCAGTAAAACACCTGCGATCAGTAACAAACTGACTCAGACACTTTTACAATCAACAGATGTGAACTCAGACAGTGGAAAAAGGTGACAGATATCAGCCAGGGCAGAGACACTAAACCACTCAGAAACCATTCACTTACTTAGCAGCACAAGTGCGAGAAGGTGACTGTCACCTAAAGGTGACTAGTTTCATCCCTGAATAAAATAATAATATGAATAATAATGTATTATCAACACTCACCCTGCGTCTTCTCTCTGCTCTCTCAAAATGGTGTCGGTGTGACTCTGAGTTGAACTGCGACACACTTTACTTCCACTGTCAACAGTTACTTTGCTCCGCCTCAGCCTGTATAGAGAAGTGTCGTGGCAGCAGGGCTGGATGATGATGAACAAAACGTCGCTCCGAGTGTTTCCGGCTCTGGGCGGAAGACCGTGCTGTGCTCCAGGAACAATATTCCGCTCAATTCTTGCGTTCCGTTTAGAAAACATGGGCGACGCGAGTGACGAGAGTTAGCTCAAAACAAACACTTCGTTTGGTATGTCCATGCTTCTTATTTTGTCTCTAACTCGTAGCGACTGACTGCCTGCTGTTGCATTTCTGTGGGGGAAGGAAAACACTGCAGCACACAGGCCACCGGAAGACGGGGGCGGGTCTTCTTCTGTCTTCCTGCCTCAGTAACTGCCAGGCTCTCTCTCTCCTCCTATGCTCTCCCCTCTGAGAGAGCCTGGTGACGCATCAGGGCTGGGAAAGTAACTGATTACATGTATTGTAGATTCTATTGATTGTGGATTTATTGATCCAATTCGCTGTGCACTGTAAATATTGACTCTTTTATTGTCTACTTTATGTTTTGATATCTTAAGGTGCAAAATAAATAACACCTAAAAACACTTGGCTCTTAGAAATGACCAGTGAGTGCAGCCAAGAAATAAATGACTGGGTTTCTAAGAAAATGATGCTCTGTAATCCAAAGATGTAAACACGATTATTATATTATTATATATTATATTATTATTGAGAAACAGATAAGACAAGATTAGCAAAGCTGTTCTTTGTTGTTGTTGTTGTTGTTGTTGTTGTTGTTGGGGTGCTGAGGAGCTCCAGTCATCAAATGCAGGAGGAAATTTGTTCAAAACTCATCAAAAAGTAGAATAATCAGTTACATTACTTTTATATTGTGATACTTGGATTACTGATTACAATCTTTGACAGGTAACTATTAATTGCATCCGATTACATTTTAAAAATAAACTTCCCAACCCTGGTGACCAATCACAAGTTCCAGAGGCAGCTGCGGGCGGGATTTAGGTGTGACGACAGCTAGAAGCGATGATAGACAGATGGTTCATCCAATCACCTGCCAGGGTTCGAACATACAGTTTCCAAAGACGAGCTCACAGATGGTTCTGTGAACAAACCATCTGGCATATATATATATATATACAGTATATATATATATACACACACATATATATGTACCGAAAATAAAGGTAAGATTATGTTATATATTGTAGCCTATTATTATTGAAAAACAGATAAGACAAAATTAGCAAAGCTGTTGTTGTTGTTGTTGTTTTTGGGAGGAGGGGCGCGGATCCTGAGGAGTTCCAGTAGTCAAATGCAAGAGGAAATTTGTTCAAAAGTAATCAAAAAGTAGAATAATCAGTTGCATTCCTTTATATTGTGATACTTGGATTACTGATTACAATTTTGACAGGTAACTATTAATGGTATCCGATTACATTTTAAAAATAAACTTCCCAACCCTGGTTACCAATCACAAGTTCCAGATGCAGCTGCGGGTGTGTGTGTATATATATATATATATATATATATATATATGGTAATACTTAGAATAAGCGCCTGTACTCTAATTGCCACCAGGTCTTCCATTTCCCACCGGGTCCAAATTGATTTAGCATAATAAGCGCCCGGGCTCTTATTGGCAGAATTACGGTATATATATATCTCATACTCCCTGAAGTCATTATTTCCACCGTGTATGTATCAAGTTGAGCCACAGTCTACTGGTTGCTTTTGTAACAGATTTGAATCTTTATTGAAGGAAAAGATAAAATAGAGAACACATGTACAATACTTCAGCTACAGAGAAACAAGCCGTGTAGCTGAACAAAGACATGCGCACATTTCCAACTTTGTCCAAATGAAATAGAAACATGTGAAAGGAGAATGAAAGGGAAATAGTGTCTGAAGTGCTGCTGTGCAAAGTGCCACAAATCAATCCTCTTTATCGACATAGATTTGACTCTACTGTACTGTAACTATACTACAGACTTTACTGTACAAACCACCTGCAAGCAGCAGCTGAAAGATACTTAACTCAGACGTGGATCTAGGATTTCAAACAGCCCCCCCATCAGAAGAAAGTGCCTGGCACTTTGTACTGGAGCGCCCTCTAGCGGCTTTCCGCCTCAGTACATACCTCTCATGAACAGGGCAAAGCAAGAAGATATAATCATATCTCAAACTTGTATCAGGTCCCAGGGTCCTTACACATTTTCAATCAAAGAAAATCACATACTTTTTCCTCTGAAGATGTTGTCTGGTGTTCAATATGATTAACGCAGACCTAGATCTAGATCTGGTCTGATGAAGAAAGATCAGAATATGTGAGATGATCGGCAGGGTTCCTACATGCTTTCTTTCACATATGGCCGATGTTCTTGACTAGATGTGATGTTGGTGCAGCTATTTGATATAATGCATGCTGACAGTGGCTGGCTCATAAGAGCATCCCTCTATCTGAACATTATTCTTCACATCAACACAAGCTGTGTATTCAAAGTGGGTCTAGACCAAGATCAAAGCTAGAATTGTGTGTGTATCAGACCTGAAGTACAACATTTTCCATACTTTTCCCAGACTTTTGTTTTCAAATCCCCAAACTATTCACTTTCCAGACCTGCGTAGGAACCCTGAGTTACAGAAGCATGGATACAAGTGGACAGATGGTAATCATATACATATAGAGGGGAATCATATTTAGTCCCTTTGTGCAGCATGGGTTGCTAGTCGTCCATTGGGGGGGGGGCAGCAAATCAGTGACTGTGCAGAGGAGAGGCAGCGCCCCCTAGCTGCTGTCAGCCTGGAGCATCTTCTCGGTCTCTTGGTCCCACTGCTCGTCTCTGTCTGTGGCCTCGCTCACCACCTCGTACTCCTGGAGCTCCTGCTGCAGCTCCTTCTCCCAGTCTGCCGGCTCCTCTGGGGGAGGGAGGAGGGAGGAGGGAGGAGGGAGGAGGGAGGAGGGGGGAGGGAGGAGGGGGGAGGGAGGAGGGAGGAGGGGGGAAGAGGGAGGAGGGAGGAGGGGGGAGGAGACACACCACAGAGGTGGTAAGATGGCTTTAGTTAGTCAAATTAGCATGCCAAATGACATCATGACTGACTCAACACTGATATATTGACTATGATTAAAAATCTGATATTAAATCAGGCTTGTATATCTTTGATATGATGGATATCATAATAGCCATTGAAAAAACTATGAGGCTATGCAGTAACAAGCTGGTCCAGTGTTTAGCCCACACCCAGACACAGCCAAGTAGCTGCTTATCAAATATCTGCTCTAGGATTCATCAGCGCCTTCATTTTCTGCGGCGTCTGAGAGTCTTTGGTGTAAGTAGAAATATTATGTTGATTTTCTATAGAGCGACCATTGAGTCGGTGCTGCGCTATGGAATAACTAGCTGGTTCGGAAACCTAACGGTTAAGACAAAAGCTCAAATATCCAACTTGGTCAAGACAGCAGGGAAGGTAATGGGGCAGCCCCCACCCCCTGGTCTCCAGGACATATATGTCCAGTCTGCTACTCGGCAGGCCAACAACATCTTAGATGACCCCTCGCATGTACTGCACTCCCAGTTTGAGCTCTTACAGTCAGGAAGGAGGTACAGGGTCCCTTTGTGCAAACACAATCGTTATAAAAACTCGTTTGTCCCTCAATCAATTAACCTTATTAATGAGCAGCTAAGAGAGGACAGACGGACCTGAGGACCATGTAGCCTACTACAGATACTTTTTGTACTTGCGACCTGTGTGTGTGTGTGTGTGTGTGTGTGAGAGAGAGAGCGTGCGCAACTGTGCATGTGTGTGTGTGGGTGAGTGGCACATCCAGGGTGGGAATGTGGGTGGATGCTAAATGTGTGTGGGGATGATGTCACATGTCATGATAACTGTCATGATAAATTTTATGTTATAGTAGATGTGTTGATGCCCATGGTGTTGGGCTGGTGTTTCTGTATGTATCACTGCTACTGTTATCTGTATGCTGCAGCTTGAGCTTGTCGTCCACAACAAGTTTCTCCTAAGGGAGACCAAATAAAATAATCAATCAATCAATCAATCAATCTTATTCTTTATACACTATATTTATATTTCTGATACCAAGGCACACGGGAATAAAAGACAGGGAAGACCCAATTGCATCACAACATCAACAAGAGATCTAAATCTAAAAGAGATTTGCTCACAGGTTCAGCAGCATCAAGTCAGCCAGAATAAAACAGAAACGTCCGGTTATAACCGTCAAAATAATGACATTTAAATCAAAGTACTGCTGCAATGTTTTTTTGTGTGATCCAAAATCCCCCAAGTACCAAAGAGGAAATAAAGAAAACATTTGCAGAGAAACCTGTTGTAAATAAACATACAATGTTGTGCCTTCCAAAAGTCCATTTGAACCCATAGTGAGTTGACTGGTCTGTACACCCAGCAGCAGCATTATAGCCTATTGGTTTTAATAAATTAGCGCTTTTATTTTGAAGGTAATATTGCCTAGCTTCCGGTATCGAAGCTCTTGTTTTCAACTTGCTTTCACTGACCAAAAGGGGGCATGGCAATCACAAAAAGGAGCCTAACTTCTAAACGGATTCACGTAACACCACGACACTTAGAAAGGCTGGCAGAGGTATGATGCGCTCTACCGAGTGCCGTAGTAGTAGTAGTAGTAGTAGTTATTGTTGTAGTTATTATTATTAATATACATTTAATTACATTTTTGGCCTCAATGCTCTTTCCCAGGCTTTTCCACCCTACCAAATATAAAATTCGGTGGGAAACAAGAGCGCTTCTGATTTTTGGATTTTTTTTTTAATAAAAAATCTGTAACATCGGCACAAAATATCGTCTTTATCAGCAGCTTGAATGCCGATAGATTGACAGTGTTCTTTTAAAGCCGTCTTCTGTTGAGAGAGTGGTTCCCTGGTTCATAGTTTACTTCTTCAGCTTACATGTTGTAACATGAAAAGAAAATCATCAGAAATACCAACACAACAAAACGATATCTGTCTCATTTCCAGCTTAAGAAATGTAACAGACACACAGTTCCCTAAAGGATGAAACAAAAGTGTAAGAAAGCCGACCTTCAGGAGAGGGGCTGTCCTTCTTATCCAGCACCAGCTGCTCCATCTCTTTCTTCAGGTCGTCCTGGTTGATGTTGGCGGAGTCGAACGCGTCGCTCACAAACTCCGACACCCCGGGACTCGAACACATGTCCTCCTCTTCCTCCTGGGCCGGCTGGGACTGAAAACAGAGAGCTTCTTCCTCAGCCACTTGTATACATACTGAGCATACACAACCACCACATCCACAGTATAGCACTCTTACCTTCTGCATGTCACTGATGGAAACAGGTGGGGTTTTTGGTCTGACATTTTCTGCAAAGAAATGATATATATTTGTTAATTTAGTGGCTAGGATATGTGTGTATATATATATATATATACCGTATGTATGTATATATATATATACATACACACACATATATATTAAAGGTCCCAATTCGTGCAGCTGTAACCTCTTAAAAACGTGTGTCTCTGGTCCATAAAACATGATTCTGGATTAATTTGTCGAAAATATAGCAACCCTGTTTGTTCTGACGGAGTTGTCACTTCCTCATCTCGTTGCGTCCCAAGAATGGCCTGTTTCTATAATATATTCAGAACTAACAGTTCCAATCAGATTAGCGTCTGTGGACCAGCACGCTAGGTTGTGTCCACAACTAACGTTAGCAACGAGCTATCGCTAACTTAACGGTTGCTACGCTAAAGCGGACATCTCAAAATGCCTAGACTTACCGAATGCACCTCCGCAGTTGCTGGATCATGTACAGTTGGCGTCGCTCCAGCTAGAAGTGTTAATTTTGTGGCTATAGACAAAATGGTGCAGGTAGCTTGTGTGAGAGAGACCGTGCGCAATATGTTTAAGGACCCGAGTGACATCACATTAACCCGTCTGGGGGAACAGAGCATTAGGGGGCGTGGCTTGAAGGAGACTGCAGGGGGAAGCTGGATAGGGACAAATCCAACTGTGGCAGTTCTGAGCTTGTGACCACTCATTACAGGGAGGGATGACAGCAGTATATATGCATTTACAAGTAAAAACAGGTTTTGCACGGAATGGGACCTTTAAGGTGACATCCTCAGGGGACACTGGCCCCTCTGTCCCCCTCCTCCCTCTAACCTGTTAAGGTGACGTCCTCAGGGGAGACACTGGCCCCTCTGTCCCCCTCCTCCCTCTAACCTGTTAAGGTGACGTTCTCAGGGGAGACACTGGCCCCTCTGTCCCCCTCCTCCCTCTGCTGCTGCTGGGCTGCCAGCGCCGTCAGCTGGGCCGATTGCTTGATCAGAGACACCCGGTAGAAGTAGTTCCTCCAGAACGCCTCCTCCTTCACACTACAAACAAACACAAACACAGGTGAGTCATCATAATGGACCGGACCAGGGTTACATTGACATAGAAACCAAAATAATTGAGCTCTAAATAAGAGTCAGATATCGTCCAATCACTGTCGTCCACATCTGATACGATGGTTATAATGATTTTTATTGATCACATATTAATTGTAGAATTGATCAATACTACATTATGTCTATGGGGTTTTGAAAGGTGCCATAGTGTAAAAAATAAAGCTTTAGGGTACTTACGTCCTAAACTGAGTGAGGTATTTTGATAAAATTCTGGACTAATATGCATAAATGTTGTATTATTACTGTTGTTTTTATTATCATTCTTGATTATTGTAATATGAATGCTATTATTATACTTTCAGTTTTAGTATTTTTTCCCATGGTCTAAAATATGCTTAACAGACTTAAAATATGCGGAACATACTTGCACTTGGAATTTTAGTGCTTTAGTCATGGCATCATATTACATGGAAGCTATTGAAAGAAATCATGAATCTTCCATAAAATTCATGATTGAGAATCACTCAAATCAAATATAATGAGGTGTGTCTTATTTGTCCAGTCTAGTAATAATCTGGTATTGATTTAGAGGCAGTCGGTCACATTGCATGGGAGCTATTGGAAAAGAAATCATGAATTTTCCATTCAAATGTTTATAATAAAAAAAAGATTACCCATAACAATTAATTTCATTACACACAACAAAATCAATGACTTTTCCAAAACGTTCAATGATTTTACAAATGTCATGACTTTTCCAGGCCTGGAAAACAAAATATTGAAATTCCATGACTTTTCCAGTTTTCCAGGTATTGCATGACTGTGGGAACTCTGCGACATTAATTAGACCACACACGCGCACACGTACACACACACGTACACACACACGTACACACACACACACACGCCCTACTGACTGTTTGGGGACCAGGTCGAAGCGCATGCGGTTGAGCAGCTGGTCTTCTTGTAGCATGACGGTGGCCAGAGGGTACATCTCCTCCATGACGAAGCAGAAGTGCACGCCGGCCGGGGGGTCGCGCAGGAAGTTCCTCTTGTCCTACAGGAAGACACATCACCAGCGCCTCGCTTTTTACTAGGGATGCACCATATATCGGCAATATAAATAAATCAATAAATCAATAAATCAATAAATCAATCAATCAATAAATAAATATAAATATATATAAATATATATATATAAATATTATTAATAATAATATCGGTATCGGCATCAGTCAAGAGAGTTGGAAAATATCGGACATGAATCATTTGAGATAAAATGTTGACTTTAAATGATCTGATTATAAGTTAATGTGATTGACAAGATTCTGCCTATAAATGCTCCAGCAGGACCGTGTGCAGCAGCTAAAGACTAATGTGTTTTAGACATTAGGTGGCGCTTCATGGACCAGATGTTTTTTAACTGCAGACTGATAGGATCAGGTGTGAAACAGACCACAGAGAGCGATTATCGGCCAATCAGAGATGAGCTTTCAACAAAGCCGTGTTACATGAGAGAACACATGCTGACATCGTGTAGGATCTGTACGTGACTCACGGCAGACAGAGCCAGGATCTGCTGCTGGATGGTCTCTTCCTCGTTGTAGCCGACCCAGGGTGGCACCGCTGCATCTGGGCACAAACGCCAGCACAGGCAGCTTCACTCATCACACATTAGGGCAGGGGGTTCCCAACCTTTTTTGGCTTGTGACCCCACTTTGATGTCACAAAAATCTGGGGGCCCCAGACATTCAAATTTCGGTACAACATCGGTAATATTATCAGTGACATCGTCAATGTCGATGTCACTGATGATATGTAAAGGTGAAAAAATAAAATAAAATAAAACGCTCAAAATGAAGGCTAAATTTTGGCAGAGGATTTTTTTTCAAAGGGGTCCCTTGACCTCTCACCTCAAGATATGAAAATGGGTTTAATGGTTACCCATGAGTCTCCCCTATACAGAAAAGGTAGCATTTTTTACAGCCTAAATAGCTTTAATAGATTGTTGAGTATTTTAGAGACTAATTAGACCCACGGCACTGGAACACCTAAACGGATTGGAAGTTGGAAACCTTAATCAATGTCTTGCTTGCACCTGTTTTACTTCCTGCCTTTTAGGCACAAATTGGGTGAATTGGGTGGGGTGTGAAATAGGCAAATTGCTGTGCATCCCACCTGATCTCTTGGCCTTATTTTCCTGGACAAACTTCTGCTGTTCCTTTTGGAAGTCTCCGAGGAAAGTCTGGAAGCAGACAAACGCACAGGTCAGCACACAGACAGACACATACTCAAAGAAGGAAGGGACCTATTAATTAATACACAGGACAAGATGTTACTATCCCTTGTGCCAAAATCCGAGGAAAAACACATTTAGAAGCCCAATCCAGAATAAAACAAGCTAACAGGCTAACAAACTAATAAACAAGACACAAATCACCAGTTACCTACCCTAGCCAACAGCAGTATGAAGCATGTCATTGGGGTTTTCAAGTGGGCACCTTCCTTCACCGACGTTTCGTTAAGTTAGGCCCACGACACCTCAAGAAGGCTTAACGGTGTAATCCAGCGTCCTGGAAACACCCCCCTCCATGCTACCACCGCACAACTGCATATTACCTCACTATCTAAGCCTAGCTATCCAGGTCGATTCGGTATGACATTCCTGACTACACCACCACTGTCAATGATTCAGCCCTGTTGATGCGGACCGTTAATCATGACCACCAACAAACAATCCCTAACTACACCACCACTGTCAATGATTCAGCCCTGTTGATGCGGACCGTTAATCATGACCAACAAACAATCCCTAACTACACCACCACCGTCAATGATTCAGCCCTGTTGATGCGGACCGTTAATCATGACCAACAACAAACAATCCCTAACTACACCACCACTGTCAATGATTCAGCCCTGTTGATGCGGACCGTTAATCATGACCAACAACAAACAATCAATCTGACCTTAGCGAGCTCCCCAGCTAGCATGTTTCCTCCTTATCCACAGCCATTCACTTGCTCGTTCTGCTGCCTGAGACATGTTGCTAACCGCAAGTTTCAGGCTCCGTCCCCGAATGCCCAACTCAGTTAGTAAGGCAATAACGGACTTTGCCACAAAACCACGGCAGCCCACCTCTACAGGCCGCACTCGAGCCCTCCAACCTCGCTGCTCTGCCTCTGCTGCCATTTCAGCATACCTAGCTTTCTTGCGCTCATAAGCCTCCTCAACTCGATCTTCCCACGGGACTGTGAGTTCGATAAAATAAACTCTCTTCTCTACCTCAGACCACAGTAACAAGTCCGGACGTAGCCGGGTGCTAACTATATATGCTGGGATGACTAGCTGTTCATTCAAGTCAACCCTCATTTCCCAGGCTCCACCTACACTTAGCTGCCCTAACTTGTGCCTGACCTTAATTGGTCTAATCTTTTCTCCCTCACGTACAAATTTGATCTGTCTATTCTCTTTGCTAGCAACTAGAGAATTTACTTCTAGCCGCTTTTCCTCAACTGCAGCTGCCAAACATTTCAACACCTGGTTGTGACGCCAGGTGTATCGCCCCTGGGAGAGACTGACCTTACACCCTGACAGTATATGCCTCAATGTACATACACTAGAACACAACGGGCAGGCACCATCCTCGCCCAACCACTGATTTAAGTTCTGGGGAGATGGCAGCACATCATAAGTAGCCCCTAGAATAAATCTAATTCTGCTGGCCTCCATGCTCCACAACTCTCTCCACTTCAACTTTCTCTTCTCTACACTCTCCCAGTTCACCCACTGTCCTTGCTTTGCCTGCGACACTGCCTTAGTACATCTTACTGCCTCCTCTTGCCTATGTACTTCTTCAACTACCATCTTCCTCTTTTCTATTACTGATGCCTTGTTCCACACAGGTTTCCCTATGCACAACCCTAAGCCTCCACGCCCATGCTGCACCTGACCTATGATATCCCTGTGTCTAAGAGCTGACTGTGCTTGCTGTACTGCCTCCTTTGGGTTCCACTTCCTCCCTGTTTTAACTGTGGGCGCTACACTCCTAACCACTGGATCCTTTGACTGAGTCAGAGTCATTTCTAGTCTAATCTTAGCACACTTGAACTCCTCTGTCAGGCTAGATAATGGCAATTCCAATATGCCTTTCCCATATAAGGCTACACTGCTTAGGCAGCGTGGGACTCCGAGCCATTTTCTAATGAATGAGTTAATCATCCTTTCTAGCTTTTCTACCTTTGAAAGGGGAACCTCATACACTGTCAGTGGCCACATCAACCGAGGCAACAATCCAAACTGCAAACACCACAACTTTAACTTTCCTGGGAGCCCTGACTTGTCTATACTTGAAATACCTTGAATCATTTCCTGCCTCACCTCCTCAAACTGTCCCTTATCACTGAGACTTGCATCATACCATCTTCCCAAACTCTTGACTGGTTTCTCTAACACTGTAGGCACCACCTCATCATTTATAACAAACTTCTTACCTACTACCCTCCCTTTAATGATTGAAATACTCCTGGACTTACTTGGCTTCACTTTCATTCTAGCCCACTGCAGATTACTATTTAACTTATCCAACAATCTGCTAGTACATGGAGCGGTTGACGTCATAGTCGTCATGTCATCCATGTATGCCCTAATTGGAGGGAGCCGCAGCCCTCCCTGCAGCCTTTCTCCACCCACTACCCATTTTGAAGCCCTAATAATGATCTCCATTGACATGGTAAAAGCTAATGGGGAAATTGTACACCCTGCCATAATGCCTATCTCCAGCTGCTGCCAAGCTGTAGTGTACTCTGCTGTGGTAAAGCAGAGTTGAATATCTAAGAAGTAGGCTTTAACTAAGCTCTTTATACTACCTGGCACTCTAAAGAAATCAAAGGCCTCCCATAACAGACTATGCGGCACTGACCCGAAAGCATTAGCCAGGTCCAAGAATACTACATGCAGGTCTCTCTTCTCACGCCTAGCTGACTGGATTTGGTGCCAGATCATGCTGGTGTGCTCTAAGCACCCGGAGAAGCCGGGAATTCCAGCCTTTTGCACCGAAGTATCTATTAGCCTATTCTTTTCTAGATAACTAGACAGCCTCTGTGCCACAACACTAAAGAAAACCTTCCCTTCAACATTCAGTAGACTGATAGGTCTAAACTGACTTATCTCTAACGAGTCCCTTTCTTTAGGAATGAAGATTCCCCCTGCTCTACGCCATGCCTTAGGAATAACCTGCTTCTTCCAGACTACCTTCATCAGCTTCCATAGAAACTGCAACACATATGGAGCACTCTTATACAGCCGGTAGGGGACTCCATTAGGACCCGGGGCTGAAGAGGCCCTTGCACGTCTCACTACTTCTTGAACTTCTTTCCACCTTGGTGGGCTATCATCACACTGGCTCTCTATTTCACCAATAGGTGGAATATCAGCTGGGACTGTCATCTCTCTAAACCTTTCCCTATCTTTGTGAACCTCCTCCAAATATTCCTCAAGCTTCTGCTTAGGTACCATAAGGCTACCATTCTTTTCCTTACTAAACAATGACTTCACAAATCTAAATGGATCCTTATAGAATGCTATTCTAGCTCGCTCTTTCTTTTTCCTATTTTTCCTAATGCTCTCTGCTCTTCTTAAAACTGCCAACCGATCCCTCACATCTGACTGCAAGCAATCAATGCCTTCCTTCTCAACCTCTGTAGCTTTCCTCCACTGCCTCTTAAGCTGTCTTCTCTCCTGGATAAGTCTATCTATCTCTTGTTGGCGCCTAGATTTAACTACCTCACCCTCTAGTTTCTTCCTTTTCTCAAAGACGCCAAACCTTTCCTTACCATAATCATAAATACAATCTCCCATTTTCTCCAACTTACTCTCAGCAGTTCCTTTAAGCTTCTCTAACATCCTAACCAAATCACTATTGATATCTTCCCACTTCCTACTTTCCGCTGCACCTGGCCACTTAACTCTAGGCTTCTGACCGCTAATCTTCTCCCTTTTTGGCTGGCTGGCCTCTCTGCTTTCCTCGGTGCTAGGACCTGCCTCAACATCAGGGGTGCTGATGTCCTGCGAGCTGTGGGTTACTTCCTGTCGCTGGACTTCACCCGACTGACTTGATAAACTTCTTAAGAAATAATTATCAATGCGGGTTCCCTGTGTTCCCTCTACCAAGCACCTCTTCCTGCCTTGATGGATTCTAAGGCCCCTCAAAGTTGTTACCTTCTGCCAGCCACACAAGCAAACCTGACGCTTCTTTCCATCTACATCTGAACTAGTGGCTTCCACTGACATGTTTTCCCTACTCATAGTCAAGTCCGTTCCAGAGTCAATAACCGTGTCAACCATAGGTGAGTCATCTTCCGCCCCCGCTCTCGCAGACTCTAGGGGTGTTTTTTCATAATTATGTTTCGTAGCAAGTTTGGGTGTAACCAATGGCCTATTGGCCTTGGCTACTGCCACAATGAGCAGCTAACCCATTGCAGCCCCGGTGGGGTCTAATCCCTCCTGTCAGCTGTCTTTCCATGCTGTCACTAGGTCTTTCCCTAGTTGTCAGCTGCACTATTCACAACAGTCACTAGCCTAAGCTAGCTTTAGTATTAATTAATACACAGGACAAGATGTTACTATCCCTTGTGCCAAAATCCGAGGAAAAACACATTTAGAAGCCCAATCCAGAATAAAACAAGCTAACAGGCTAACAAACTAATAAACAAGACACAAATCACCAGTTACCTACCCTAGCCAACAGCAGTATGAAGCATGTCATTGGGGTTTTCAAGTGGGCACCTTCCTTCACCGACGTTTCGTTAAGTTAGGCCCACGACACCTCAAGAAGGCTTAACGGTGTAATCCAGCGTCCTGGAAACACCCCCCTCCATGCTACCACCGCACAACTGCATATTACCTCACTATCTAAGCCTAGCTATCCAGGTCGATTCGGTATGACATTCCTGACTACACCACCACTGTCAATGATTCAGCCCTGTTGATGCGGACCGTTAATCATGACCACCAACAAACAATCCCTAACTACACCACCACTGTCAATGATTCAGCCCTGTTGATGCGGACCGTTAATCATGACCAACAAACAATCCCTAACTACACCACCACCGTCAATGATTCAGCCCTGTTGATGCGGACCGTTAATCATGACCAACAACAAACAATCCCTAACTACACCACCACTGTCAATGATTCAGCCCTGTTGATGCGGACCGTTAATCATGACCAACAACAAACGTATACATATATTGTATCAACGAGGTAAAAATTGAATCAATAAATAGACCCGAGGTTTTCAAAGTGGGAGGCGGGCCTCCCCAGGGAGTCTCCAGACAGTTTCAGGGGAGGCTCAGTGAATGGCAGCGAATAAAATATCTCAAAAGGAGATCACATAGAACCTAAACCTAAACCTAGAATAGTCTAAATTTGTGTGATTTGGTTAAAGAAATAGTTAAGATAATCAGTAGTTTTGGGAATTTTACAGTTTTCCCCACTTTCCCAGAGTCAGAAACAAATAATTCCTTCAGGCAGACCTTATGACAGGCATTTTTATGTATTGGTGTCATCTGAAGTATGTCAAACAGGCTACAGCAATATCAGGCTATCTTGGCTCAATTAATTGTCGAGGGTGTGTAGGAGGGATGGCTTTCTGAGCTTTGTCTGAGGGTAGGCCCACAGTCTCAGACTTTGGAAACCACTACAATAGACTACATTTATCAAGGTACATCATCAGCGTGTCCCATTTGCCTCATGAAGAATATTATGTGAATATGAGGACAATACAAATTGTTGATGATGTCGCCGTGCAAGAAGCAGAGAGCAGCGTGCCTTGTCTATGATGCCGTCGATGTTTCCGTCCTCCACGCTCTTCTTGATGGTCTGAGCGGTCCCTGCCACAGACTCCGATATCTTCTTGGTGGCATTGGTGGCAAAACTGAAGATGTAGTCTTCAAAAAGAGGAGGGAGAGGACGGGATTAGGGCTTCATGAGACTTGACTTGATGCATGAAGAGAAAACTTGAGACTTGACTTTTTGTTCTGGTGACTTGCTACTGGACTCTGACTTGTACAGTACTTTGATGAAAAGGTTTCTTGTGTGTAGCAGACCTGTCATCAAAACATTGCTACAGCGACACAGGGGGAGCACGCAGAACAGAATGCAGTTTATTTCAATGGAACTATCAGTGGTGTAATGTAACTAAGTAAATACTTACTTAAAATATACTTTATTTTTTCTGAGTATCCTTACTTTACTTGAGTATTTATATTTCTGTCAACTTTCACCTTTACTCCAATACATTTCCCAAATAAAATGGATACTTTTACTCCACTACATTTCCCAAATAAAATGGATACATTTCCCCCAAGCATCTTAGTTACAAAGTAAAATCAGAAGAAATTGCGTAGCCTGCAAGCAATCAGGTTTGGCAAATCAGTGCTCCTAGTTTGCAAGTTACGTTAATCACGATCCACACGCCATTCCATTTGGTGGCTGTAATGCAACATAACGTTGTTTGCCAGCGGCTATAAAAGTCAAGAAGAAGAAATAGACTTCCACTCAAGCCCAGGCATGTCTTTTGCTTGATTATTTTTGCAGCATTTACTTGTACTTTTTACTTTCAATACGTACATTTAATATCAGAAAATTACTTTTGATACTTAAGTACAGAACATATCAAGTACTTTAAGACTTTTACTCAAGTAATATTCTAATGAGTGACTTTGACTTCTACCAAAGTCTTTTCCTGGGAAGATATCTTTACTTTTACTTGTATGGTTTTCGAGTACTTTATACACCACTGTGGTTGTGTAACGTAGCTCAGTAGCACTACGAACACTGTCATGGTTGTTGGTTTGATTCCCACTGGGGCCACCTATGCTCCCAAGAGTCACAACATACTGTAATGCACTTATACCATATTTGCTTCCACCAAATGGCATTATCTTCATGTATATAAGGTTACACCTGGCATTTTTATGGAGGACAGCAAGGCTGACTAACTGATGACGAGTTCCACATCTAAAAGTGAGATGATTAAGAAGCACGTAGGGTAGTCTTACCGCCCAGTCCTCTCCCCGGCTGCTCGGAGTTCTCCTGGCGGGCTGCTGGCTCGTCTTCCTGGGCTGCTTGCTGTTTGTTTACCTCGTTCTGTGCCTGGACCACCTTCTCTTCTCGCTCCTCGGCTAAGTTGTCCGTGTCATCATGCTTCTTTGGGTACGCCGGGTTCTCCAAGCCCAGCCACGACCCAAAACCTTTCAACATTTCAACCTAGCTGCTGTCAGCCTGGAGCATCTTCTCGATCTCTTGGTCCCACTGCTCGTCTCTGTCTGTGGCCTCGCTCACCACCTCGTACTCCTGGAGCTCCTGCTGCAGCTCCTTCTCCCAGTCTGCTGGCTCCTCTGGGGGAGGGAGGAGGGAGGAGGGAGGAGGGGACACACCACAGAGGTGGTAAGATGCCTTTAGTTAGCCAAATTAGCATGTCAAATGACATCATGACTGACACAACACTGATATATTGAAAAATCTGATATCAAATCAGGCTTTTATATCTTTGATATGATGGATATCATTCGGTTTGTTTGATGACATATTTATTGCTCTACACTGGTTGTCTATGGGAAGCACTTAACCTGAATTTATTCTGATGACTGTAATTATGATCTCCGCCAATGGGCGGACATACATTATTATGCAAATGCTTTATTAAACATGCTGAGGAGTGACACATCACCACATTATGGTCCATATTTATCAAGCATCTCAGAGTAGGAGTAGCGATCTAGGATCAGTTATGTCCCTTAGCTCATAACCAATGAGATGAGCATATTGATCTAGGATCAGTTATGTCCGTTAGCTCATAACCAATGAGATGAGCATATTGATCTAGGATCAGTTATGTCCCTTAGCTCATAACCAATGAGATGAGCATATTGATCGAGGATCAGTTATGTCCCTTAACTCATAACCAATGAGATGAGCATATTGATCTAGGATCAGTTATGTCCCTTAGCTCATAACCAATGAGATGAGCATATTGATCTAGGATCAGTTATGTCCCTTAGCTCATAACCAATGAGATGAGCATATTGATCTAGGATCAGTTATGTCCCTTAACTCATAACCAATGAGATGAGCATATTGATTGAGGATCAGTTATGTCCCTTAGCTCATAACCAATAAGATGAGGATATTGATCGGGTAGACGTGATCCTGTTGAGGAAGAAAAACCAGGTCAGCTACCTATAGAGAGCCAAAGTGAACGTCACTTCCTGCTTCAGCGATGTACCAGAGAAGTGAGTCACTTTGCCTCTCTATACACGTTGCCAGCCACTGCTCATCATCCTCATTCTTCATCACGGGCCTGGGCCCTGCACCCAGCGCACGTGTTCTGACCCGTCTGTCCTCAGCCAGCTCTGCCGCATGCTTTCCGGTTCACAGCTGTGCCCACAGTGTTCTAAGCAGACCAGATGGCATCCAGCAGATGATAGAACACTCATCCCTAAGAGACTTGAGACTTGACTTAGACTTGTGACCAAAAGACTTGAGACTTGACTTGGACTTGCAAAAAATAACTTGTGAGCATCTCTGTTTTGTTGTCATCACGTGTGTGTGGTGTGTATGTGTGTGTGTGTGTGTGTGTGTGTGTGCGGGAGTGTGTGTGTGTGTGTGTGTGTGTGTGTGTGTGTGTGCATGTGTGTGTGTGTGTAGAGTCATGGCATACATACCTGATGTTTCTTTACTCTTTGCAGACAGTCTCCCAGTTGGATTTTCTCCTCTTCTAGCACCGTAACGTTATTCATCTCACTACCTCAGCTTCAATGAGCTGAGCGGTAGATCTTAGATCAGCCCCCAAAAAAACAAGCCGACTCGACCCGAGCCCGTTCTGTCTCTGGGCCCGTCCCGTCCCATTGACTGCAAGTATGGGCACGAGCCCAACCCCAACCTGAAATTGTCTTAGTAAGTTGGCTGCTTATCTCAACTATAACCCTGATGTCTGTTCAGTCTTATGAATACATAAAGGTGTGAAGGTTACAATGTTATAACATTCTGATCTTATCACACCAAATATGACCCCAATTATATCAATATCTGACCACGAGCCCGGCCGGGGCCCGAGGTATAGAAGGGATATTCAGACCCGGCACATGGACCCGGTCGGGCCGGACTCGGGTTCTGGCAGAGCCTCTCACCTCTAATGAGTGGACTAGCTTCCCTGCCACATACCGGCCCCCGTATCCAAGGTTCATCCTATTTCCTGGAACAGCAAACAACGTTTTCATTGGATGAGAAGCTGACGGGATGTGTGGTGGGTTGAGCTGTCCCCTGTTAGTGCTGCCACGCCCCCCTCATCATCTCCCATCCAGAACAGGTGAGGCTCCTCCCCCTCTTGCTAGTTGACAGCCTCTTTAAAAGTGAGCCGTGCATGGCTGTTAGTTAGGCTTGTACTCGCTCTTTCCCGACACCGCTGTGATGGTTGAGACAGAGTCATGCCAGAATAAGGAGCAGAGCTAGCTGGAGGGAGCATTAGCTCCTTCACACCACGGTACAGCACTATTTGGTTGGTAGCTCGTAGGCTCCAGCAATGAGGAGCATGACGACGGGGTTTCCCGGTGGCTTTCTGCAGGGCCCAGTTTGGCCTAGTACTGCTGTGTTGGAAGTTCTTCTCCGTGCGCTTGTACAGCACCACCTGGTTCGGTCGGTCTCTGTAGCTCGTAGGCTCCAAGGAATGAGGGAGCCTGACGATTGGGTGGCCTTCCTCATGGCCTAGCTCTGCTGCATTTCATAGGAGGAGCTCTGTTGCCACTGCTGTTTTTGTCCTATAGTTTTTTGTCCTTTTTGTCTTTCATTTTGTTGATGTGGCTATTTTGTTTATTTCATTTTGTAAAGCGACTTGAGTGTTTCTAGAGGGCTCTAGCATTTGAAAGATTCCTTATTGCCAGTTACAGTACGTCAGGTGGCCATAGTTCCGCAGGTGGTTGGTCACTGGGTGGAGGCCTTTATACCTGGGTTTCTATAGTACATGTCAAAGTTTGCTGTGCCATCTTAAGCTTTCTTGTATTTAGGCATGGTGAGTTTGAACTTGCTTCTCCTGCATGCTAGTTTGTGTTCTAAGGTGGTTAGTCACTGGGTGGAGGCCTATACCTGGGTTTCTATTAGGGATGGTCCGATCCGGATACTCAGTATCGGTATCGGAGCCGATCCGGCCAAAATCACTGGATCGGATATCTGAGGGGGAAAAGAGGTAGAATCCGATCCGATCCATTAGCCTAAACTATCATGTAAAATGCAGCCCGTCACGGGGAAGAGAGATACGAACGCGCCAACGCGAGCAGCACAGCAGCAGCATGACCGAGTGCACTTTAACACCTTAAGTGCCATAGCCGAAATAATTCGTCTTACATAATCCAACGCTTGAGTGCCAGAGCCGAAATAACTCGTCTTACATGTTTTTTTGACGGTGGGACATCAATCAACCCCTTTTACATCTTCGAGATAACTATTGGAGCAAGAGCATGTGTGTAATCTATTTTACCGACCACTAAGTGGCGACAGAGACAGAGAGAAGCCACAGCCACGGGACCCGTGGACCAAAAGCAGCCGCCTCCCGCGGAAATGGCTTGGCGATTTTACAGTCAGAAGCCCGGAGACACACACACAGAACGGACAGAGATCCCCTCCCCCCAGAGCCGCGGAGCAACGCGCGAACACACACACACACACACACACACACACACACACACACACACACACACACACACACACACACACCGCGGGAGCAAGCCATTCAAGGAAATGGCGAGGCGATTTTACAGTAATCCATTTCAGACTCGTCCCCGCACGCAGGCAAGCAGGCAGGCAGGCACGCAGACAGGCAGGCAGGCAGCAGCAACGCGCTTCTGACACGCCCGCTGTTAGAGCCAGGAGGAAGGAGGAGAAGACACACGGAGGGAGGAGTTTGAATGAGAGGGGTGTTTCCTGTTGTTATGGAGGAAATTACTGTTCAAAACTATTGTTTAGAATGTCTGACGGTCTTACTGATGCCAAAAATGAATGGTTAAAGTGACTGTTTCACAAAAAGCCATTTATCTCTGAATAAATTTCCAGACGCTGAAACCATGCTGTACTCAACGGCTAATATCTACATAACTACTAACTCTGCAAACTAACTCTTTTAGACAGAGAAAGCACACATTCTATTAGTTATTTTTAGATGATTGGTGTTCATGAATTCTTAACAGAAAAGAATCCTCGGCTGTTCTAAAATGAGCCAGAATCGTCAAAAACACCCCTGGCACAACTTACCTACAGGAATGAAAACATGGCTGGCACTCAATGTGTTAATATGATGGAGTAGGCTATTTAGGTGTTGGAAACGGGTTGTTTCCAACGCTTAAATAGCCTAAACGGGTTGTTTGTTTGATTCGCTGAATCAAACAAACAACCAGACCGCAATAGCGAGAGGGGAGAGATCCACTCCAACAAGCTAAGGTGAGAAACAAAAACACAACACACAACACACCACAATATCACCATCAATATGTTACCATTCCCATCAAGAGGTGAAGTCACATCTACGCACTTTCTGGCAGATGAACGCTCAGCAAAGTCAATCCTAATGAACACTCACACCAATAAGTTGCCTCAGCAGCGATCATAAAGTGCCGATGTGTCAGTCCTTCATTATAATTCATCCCAAAAGTCGCATGTTCCTTCAAAACGCCAAATAAAACTAGATTAGCACGTGTGTCCCTGTTTACAAACACATTGATGCGTAAATTCCCCTCCACCGTGTTCCACGCAAGTAAGGGAGACCAGGGACTGACTGTGTGTGTGCGTGTGTGTGTGAGTGCGAGAGAGAGAGAGAGGGAGAGAGAGAGAAGGCTTAAAAAGAAGCAGCATTAGTGCATTACTGAGTCTATGTTCTGGGCCTTTCATTTAGGGAATAAATATTGGTCCACAGATTGAACATGCTGTTTAGATGGCTGGGTTAAGCAAAGTGCATTGGTAAATTTATTATTAACAGCTTGTATAAGCGAGGGAAAAAGATCGGATCGGATTGATATTGGTATCGGCAGATACTCAAGGTTGTGGTATCGGTATCGGATTGGATATGGAAAAAGTGGTATCGTGCCATCCCTAGTTTCTATAGTGCATGCCAAAGTTTGCTGTGCCATCTTAACCTTTCTTGTATTTAGGCATGGTGAGTTTTTGAAGGACAAGAAATGCCAGCACTCTCAAAAATGTCCTTTTGTTAATTTAATTGAAGCAGATGGCAGGTACAAACGTTTCGACAAAAGTCTTCCTCAGTGTACAAAGAACCAGGAAATGGTTACTTCCTACTTCAGCTTTTCAAAATAAAATAAAACTTAACAAGTCATATATAAATAAACACAGTAAAGTAAATAAAGTGTCTATGGAAATAACAAAGTAAGATAGAAACCTATAACGCACAGTAAAGTAGATAAAGTGCATGAGCAAACAATACAATAAAGACAAAATCCAGATCATAAAGCACAGTAAAGTAGATAAAGTGCATATGAAAAAAATACAAGAAGTCAATAAAAATACTAGATCCTAAAGCACAGTCAAATAAATAAAGTGCATATGGAGACCAAGACTAATAGGACATAGGTAATGAAAATATATAACATCGTGAGTTTTAACTTGCTTCTCCTGCATGCTAGTTTGTGTTCTAACCCGTCCTTTCTTGCAGTGTATGGTAACGATTGTTCCAAGTATTAGTCAGTTTTCCAAGTGCACTTTGCCTCCACATTGTGCATTACAAATTAATCACTTCAGTCACATCTAGGAGTTGATTATTCCTGACTTATTTCTTATGGTAAATAAAGCTAAATGAACTGACATGGGCCAGAACACATGAAATGAATCCCTTCTATGACGGGACATCATGTTCTGATCCATTACATTTCCTATCTGCTTCTTTAATGAATCACAGCACCAGGGACGGATTGAAGGAAGCTGAGAGCAGAGAGAAAATGAGTCTGCTGCCACTCAGATGATAGAAGTGGACAGTAGGACAAGAGA
>NC_139645.1:24465227-24537727 GCF_964638095.1 Poromitra crassiceps
AACTCACTATGGTCATGCTAATAAAGCCTCTTTGAATTGAATTGACTGAGGGAGAGAGAGGGAGAGAGAGATAAGGGAGAGAATGAGGGAGAGAGAGAGGGAGAGAGAGGGGGAGAAACTGGGGGAGAGAGAGAGGGAGAGGAGGAGAGGGAGAGGAGGAGAGGGAGGGAGAGAGGAGAGGGAGAGAGACTGAGGGAGAGAGAGGAGAGGGAGAGAGACTGAGGGAGAGAGAGGAGAGGGAGAGAGAGAGGGAGAGGAGGAGAGGGAGGGAGAGAGAGGAGAGGGAGAGAGACTGAGGGAGAGAGAGGAGAGGGAGAGACTGAGGGAGAGAGAGGAGAGGGGGGAGAGAGAGAAGAGGGAGAGAGAGGAGAGGGGGGAGAGATATATACAGTATATATCAACACAGTCTCTTAGAAAATTGTATAATACCAACGATATGGACCAACGTTGCTATTTTACGATTTCGGCTCGAAAAAAGTAAAATAGTAACGTTCTGAGTGGTTAGGGTGAGGATTAGAGTAGGGGGAGGGGTTAGAAACAGAAAATCTCCGTAAAACACGCCCAAACCACGCCCACCGCTGTAGACGCATACGTTCCCATTTTACAATTTCTTAGCCGACATCGTAAAATACCAACGTATGTCCACAAACGTTGCTATTTTACAATTTTTTTGGAGATCGGGTTGTATATATCTGTATATATTTCAATACTAAATATTGTTGACACGGTTGTTGTTGGAACTACCTGTATTTTGTTACAGTAACATCATGTTTCTGTTCTGTATGTTACAAACTGTTTTTGTTTTGTTCTCCCTCTGTCTGTACTAACATGTACTATGTGCTTTATACTGTAACTCACTATGGTCATGCCAATAAAGCCTCTTTGAATTGAATTGACTGAGGGAGAGAGAGGGAGAGAGAGATAAGGGAGAGAATGAGGGAGAGAGAGGGGGAGAAACTGGGGGAGAGAGAGAGGAAGAGGAGGAGAGGGAGGGAGAGAGAGGAGAGGGGGGAGAGAGAGGAGAGGGAGAGTGAGGAGAGGGAGAGAGACTGAGGGAGAGAGACACCTACAATGGCAAAAATCGCTTTTCCACTGTGTCGCAGCGTTTTGTGGGCGTGGAAACCAGCTTCCAGCTTGGAGCTGTAGAAACGTTTTCAGGTCGAGGTACACAGGAGGGTGGGGGGACGAAATGTGTAGGAAGAGCTGTCATTGGGTAGCTTAACGAAAGGTCCCGCCCTAGTCCCGCCCCGCGAGCGTTAAGCGGCTCAGAGACAAGCTGCCTCTAGTCTGCGACAGCGAAACGCTGGTTTCAGCGGCAGGGGGCGCGAGGTTGAAATGGACCAATCAGACGCGGAAGTAGAGCAAGACAGCCTATCAAGATGCAGCGTCAAAGAGGCTTTCACAGGAGGCATGCCGCAGAGCGTTTCATGGTGTGCATGAGCCGTGAGGGAGAGAGACTGAGGGAGAGAGAATGAGGGAGAGAGAGGAGTGGGAGAGAGAGGAGAGAGAGGAGAGGGAGGGAGAGAGTTAACCAATGAACCAGAGACACACCTCATGGGACACAACACCCACAGAAACAGATCCTTAAGAGATCCTTAAAGTCGAGCTGAAC
Source organism: Poromitra crassiceps (assembly GCF_964638095.1). Taxonomy (NCBI): domain Eukaryota; kingdom Metazoa; phylum Chordata; class Actinopteri; order Beryciformes; family Melamphaidae; genus Poromitra; species Poromitra crassiceps. The sequence goes on from NC_139645.1 coordinate 24,466,840, forward strand.
CCAAGAATGACTTTTCTTTTCTTTTAGTTCAAATACCTGGGTATGCAGTGCACCTATTTAATAATGTATGCAAAACAAATCACAAAAATCTAATTTATTTAGTTTTTCACACTTTTTCACATCAACAGTTCGTTTTTCAAGATTTCATTGATAACAGTAATGTACAGTTTGCTGACGTCACCTAGTACTATCAAATGTCTACCCCATTTCAACCAATCATTTCACGACATGCAGCTGTCAATCAAATCTTCATTTCAGGATCATTTTCTCTTCCAAATGAAGGGGAAAATGGCGCCTAGTGACTGGCTCGTTAAAACAGGCATTCCAGGAATATTATTTACATTTATAACGATAATGGCGCGCGCCTCCGAGCCTGACAGCCTCCCTCAATTGCCTCATAAGAAGCAATGGAGGCCCAGAGAACTGAGAGTGTGTAAACAGTGTTCTTCAGGGGAAATAGAAAGTGAGGTCCATTTTCTCCTCTCCTGCCCCCTGCTGTCAGAGAGGCCTTCCTGCAGCAGGTCAGAGCAGCAGTCAGCAGACTGCCCCCTGCTGTCAGAGAGGTCTTCCTGCAGCAGCTCAGAGCAGCAGTCAGCAGACTGCCCCCTGCTGTCAGAGAGGCCTTCCTGCAGCAGCTCAGAGCAGCAGTCAGCAGACTGCCCCCTGCTGTCAGAGAGGCCTTCCTGCAGCAGCTCAGAGCAGCAGTCAGCAGACTGCCCCCTGCTGTCAGAGAGGCCTTCCTGCAGCAGCTCAGAGCAGCAGTCAGCAGACTGCCCCCTGCTGTCAGAGAGGCCTTCCTGCAGCAGCTGAGAGCAGCAGTCAGCAGACTGCCCCCTGCTGTCAGAGAGGCCTTCCTGCAGCAGCTCAGAGCAGCAGACTCGTCATATCAGGGAAAAACGTGTGATGAACTGATGAAACTGTTTAGGTGAAGAACCACAATTGACAGACTTAGCTGCACAATATGTAGGCTAACACTCTGCCATGACATTAGAGGGAAAAACAATGAATTAATATGATCTGTTGACATGTGACTACTGTATGTATTGTAACTGTAATCAATTGTATTTTATTAATGTTATTTTGTTTTATCAATTCTTTATGCTTTGGCAATATTGTACTTGAGACATTCATGCCAATAAAACGAATTTGAATTTGAGAGACTTAGGGAGAGAGAGGAGAAGAGGGAGGGAGAGAGACTGAGGGAGAGAGGAGGAGAGGGAGAGGAGCAGAGGGAGGGAGAGAGACTGAGGGAGAGAGGAGGAGAGGGAGAGGAGCAGAGGGAGGGAGAGAGATTGAGGGAGAGAGAGGATAGTGAGAGGAGCAGAGGGAGGGAGAGAGACTGATGGAGAGAGGAGGAGAGGGAGAGGAGCAGAGGGAGGGAGAGTAGTCTATTAAAACAGTCTCATCTACATCCGGCGAATGCAGCTAAACAGTCTGTACGTTACACCCCCAGAACATGCACAAGGAAGTTGGGAAAAAACCTTCAGACTGGAAGGAAGTTCGACGGAATCCGACCAATCACGACACGTGTGTCCACGAAAAATGCGGCATATTGGATTCAGATTGGCCTAATGAGCGGAAGACCCGCCTTTCTTCTTCCCATTCCGGTTGGTGCATGATTCTCCCCCACGAATTACAGACGGTATGGCGGAAGCATTTGAAAATTGCGGAAGCCAACTCGTCTGTTCTAAGAGACTAGAGGGAGAGAGACTGAGGGAGAGAGGAGGAGAGGGAGAGGAGCAGAGGGAGGCAGAGAGACTGAGGGAGAGAGGAGGAGAGGGAGAGGAGGAGAGGGAGGGAGAGAGGCTGAGGGAGAGAGAGAGGAGAGGGAGAGGAGCAGAGGGAGGGAGAGAGACTGAGGGAGAGAGGAGGAGAGGTTGAGGAGCAGAGGGAGGGAGACTGAGGGAGAGAGACTGAGGGAGAGGAGCAGAGGGAGGGAGAGAGACTGATGGAGAGAGAGGAGAGGGAGAGAGACTGAGGGAGAGAGACTGAGGGAGAGAGACTGAGGGAGAGAGGAGGAGAGGGAGAGAGACTGATGGCCCCTGCACACCAACATGGGCGGTGAGCGATGTACTCGCTATCGCCCTGTCAAGTCCTGTCCCGCTGCTACAGCGTGGTTTGCTGCCATTCTGTATTTCCGTCTTCAATTGGTCGATTGTCGCGTCAGGACATCACAAACGACAAGATGAGGGGAGGGGCCAAAACCAAAATAGACCAATTGAAGACGGAAATACAGCAAGGCAGCCAACCACGCTGCAGCAGCGGGGCAGGACTTGACAGGGCGAGTGTGAGTACATGTGAGTTGATCATGTTTGGTGAGAAGGAGGTCTGAGGGAGAGAGAGGTTGAGGAGGAGAGGGAGAGAGAGAGAGGGAGAGAGAGACTGAGGGAGAGAGAGAGAGGGACTGAGGGAGGGAGAGGGAGAGGAGGAGAGTGAGGAGAGAGAGAGAGAGGGGGAGAGACTGAGGGAGAGAGAGGGAGAGGAGGAGAGTGAGGAGAGAGAGAGAGGGAGAGAGAGACTGAGGGAGAGAGAGGGAGAGACTGAGGGAGGGAGAGGGAGAGGAGGAGAGTGAGGAGAGAGAGAGAGAGGGGGAGAGACTGAGGGAGAGAGAGAGAGGGAGAGAGACTGAGGGAGGGAGAGGGAGAGGAGGAGAGTGAGGAGAGAGACTGAGGGAGAGGGAGGGAGAGAGACTGAGGGAGGGAGAGGGAGGGAGGGAGAGGGAGAGGAGGAGAGTGAGGAGAGAGACTGAGGGAGAGGAGGAGAGGGAGGGAGAGGGAGAAAGAGGGAGAGACTGAGGGAGGAGGAGAGGGAGAGAGAGGAGAGGAAGGGAGAGAGACTGAGGGAGGAGGAGAGGGAGAGAGAGGAGGGAGAGGAGGAGAGGAAGGGAGAGAGACTGAGGGGGGGAGAGAGAGGAGGAGAGAGAGACTGAGGGAGAGAGAGGAAGAGGAGTAGAGAGAGGAGGGAGAGAGAGGAGAGGGAGAGAGACTGAGGGAGGGAGAGAGAGGGAGAGGAGGAGAGAGAGGGTGAGAGACTGAGGGAGAGAGAGAGAGGGAGAGGAGGAGAGGGAGAGAGAGAGGGGAGAGACTGAGGGAGAGATAGAGAGAGAGGGAGAGGAGGAGAGGAGGAGAGGGAGGGAGAGACTGAGGGAGAGACTGAGGGAGAGTTTGAGTTTGAGTTTAACTTTATTGTCCCAAAGGGAAATTTGTCTTAGGCATTTGTACAGCAGCAATAGGGCAATGACAAACGTAACAGACAGTACAGTACATCTGAAGACGAACGGCATGTAAACAAGAGGACAACATAGTACATGATACAGCCTGGGCTACGAGGGACTGAGGGAGAGAGAGAGGGAGAGAGACTGAGGGAGGGAGAGGGAGAGGAGGAGAGGGAGAGAGGAAGGGAGAGAGACTGAGGGAAAGAGAGGATAGGGATAGAGACTGAGGGAGGGAGAGCGAGGGAGAGAGAGAGGGAGAGGAGAAGAGGGAGGGAGAGGAGAGGGAGAGAGAGGGGGAGAGACTGAGGGAGAGAGAGAGAGAGGGAGAGAGACTGAGGGAGGGAGAGGGAGAGGAGGAGAGTGAGGAGAATGACTGAGGGAGAGAGAGAGGGAGAGACTGAGGGAGGGAGAGAGAGGGAGAGGAGGAGAGAGAGGGTGAGAGACTGAGGGAGAGAGAGAGGGAGAGAGAGAGGGAGAGAGAGGAGAGGGAGAGGGGGAGAGACTGAGGGAGAGAGAGAGGGAGAGAGACTGAGGGAGGGAGAGGAGGAGAGAGAGGGTGAGAGACTGAGGGAGAGAGAGAGAGGGAGAGGAGGAGAGGGGAGAGACAGAGAGGGAGAGAGAGGGAGAGGAGGAGAGAGAGGGTGAGAGACTGAGGGAGAGAGAGAGAGGGAGAGGAGGAGAGGGAGAGAGAGGGGAGAGACTGAGGGAGAGAAAAGCCCTTTTCCCACATGCGCTTTGTACCGCAAAATGACCGGAACGTGGTCTAATGCCTGCATGTGAGAAAGGCGCCGTGCCGGTATAAGCGCGACCCCGTCGTCCCCGACATTTCACCAGTTTCGAGCAAGTCAGAAGAGCGGTATGCTCTTAAGGGGACGCAAGTGGAAACGGGTCCAGTCATTTTCCGCGACAGCGGTCCTTCAATCATGGGCGAAGTGTAGCCTACACACGTTGCTTAATGTTCCAGCGGGCATAATCTAATCATTCGCGCACATTAAAGCAAACTGGCGAAATGATCTTGTCTAAGCCTAATAAGAGCAGTATGTCAGCTTGCTGATTTCCGAAGGCAACCCCGGACACATCAAACGAAGCCAGTCTGTAAAAAGTGCTTCAACGCAACGCAGGTGAACGGATAAACATCGAACCAGCAACTATTTCTCTCAGACACGGATCCCAACTTCTTCAAAGTGCATCATCTAATCATTCGCGCACATCAAAGCAAACTACTTCCACATTTCGCTTGTGCATTTGCTGTCTCTACATACATAGGCTACAAGCGTTGGGCAGCTTGCCTTGCAAGCCTCTGCCATTCTCGCTGTGTCTGTCCTGTGTCAGGCTGCTGTATGGAGGACTGAGTGAAGTTTTGCCGACCCCCCAAATAAGCTCCCCCCTCCCCCCTCCCCCGCCCCCAACATACCGGCTATTTGACGACTAGATTCCCATAGGCGCACGCTAAGGTGTGAAGGGAAATTCAGGGAAATGTCCGATATTGACTTACAGGTAATTTTCCGGTACGCATGTGGGAAAAGGGCTAAAGAGAGAGAGGGCGAGGAGAGCGATAGATAAATGAGGGAGAGGCTGAGGGAGAGAGAGGAGAGGGACAGAGACTGAGGGAGGGAGAGAGAGAGGGAGAGGAGGAGAGGGGGGAGAGAGAGGAGAGGGAGTGAGAGGGAGAGGAGAGGGAGAGACTGAGGGAGAGAGAGAGGGAGACATTGTGCGAGCACCAATAGGGCAGGCAAGGCCACACAGCAGCCGAGCTGCAGGCGAGGCCACACAGCAGCAGAGCTGCAGGCGAGGCCACACAGCAGCAGAGCTGCAGGCGAGGCCACACAGCAGCAGAGCTGTGAATGTGAGCTGCAGGAATCGGTTCCTAGTTTGTTTAAATGTCACTTATCAAAGCATCTGATTTGATGCAGAACAAACAATCAAGTCAACAGCTGCTGATGTGGACAAAGCAAACTTACCTACAAGCCCAAATCACAAGCTGCTAACTTAGACAAGACATCATGAAGTCAACATGCTAAACTAAACACCAGACATCAAACACCTCATGATGCATCTATGTGACTTTTAGGTGAAGAAACAGTAGCCCCGTTTACATGGATTGTTTTCCTCAATCTGATTGAAATCAGTCGGATTATACGAATCTGATTTGATCTGTATACAAGAACGCTAAATAAAGTGATCCACGTTTAATCTGCGTATACATGGCCCCAGCTGAAAGCGATTACAGACATGCTCAAACGGTCTCTCCCACTACCTGCAGAGAAGAAGAGGTGCACTTCTGTCTACCACTTTTCATGTTTACCTCTGGAAAAATGGATCTAGTGCTGCACGATTTGGGGGAAAGGTGCGATTAGCGATTATGGTGGACAATAGGGCTGTTGAAACGAATTTTGATATTCGAATATTATTCGAATTTAAAGCAGCTACGAGCAACTTTTTCGATTGTTATTAAACAGTATAAATTTAATATCAATGCATCACATCTTACCTCTAATAGTCGACGAGACCAAGGCAGAGTAGTCTCGCTTGAACCCCGAGTGAATCGGCCAGTGTAGTCTGTCTGTGGCCAGGGCAGATCAGGAAGTGAAATGAAACGGTTTGCAGCAGCCACTTCAGCCATAACCACAAAATAACTTCCAAAAAACCTGTTAGAATATAACGAGAGATGTTCCCGAGAGTATCCGTGGCGTTCACATTGTTTATGTTATGTTGCTAGGCAGCGCAAACGGCAAAGGCAGGCAGCTGCGTTTCACTTCCGGGTTTCACTTCCGCGTTTCACTTCCGGGTGTAGCCGGGCCGGCCGTAGGAGAGAGAGAGAGAGAGCCCCCTGTTGACGCGAGTTTAGACAGACACAGACTTAATAATCACCTAAGGGAGCAATCTCCGATTGACAAGGCTTTGGTATCAGCTACTATTATAGGTAAGATGTGATGCATCAATATTGTAATTATACTGTTTAATAACAATCGAAAAAGTTGCTCGTAGCTGCTTTAATAATTATGAACGAAATTCGATTATTAAATATTTTTTTTAACAAATATATATATATATATATATTTTTTAGAACACTAGAACAGTGACAAGTTCTGACAACATACTTGAAGAAAAGAGTGTTAACTGAAGTTGACTGTTGAAGCTGCTATACTGATGTAAACCTACCTGTGGCTCTTAAAATGTATGTTCATTCATTGTTAACTGAAGTTGACTGTTGAAGCTGCTATACTGAATGTAAACATGTAGCTCTTAAGTGCAATACGTGACTGATTTTTTTTTGTTCATGGCTCATTGTTGTTTTGGCAAAGTTTACTTATTTGTTTATTGATAAGGAGCTCAAACAAAGGCTGTGTCTTTTTTTATTATCAATTATTTTATTTTAGCATTTCAGACAGCACCAATACATCACTGATGAATATTAACTAAGCTCTGGTTATCTGACCTATTTTCTAATGCAATGAATGTATGTACATTGTACAAGGAACATGTTTTCTTAAATAAACATCATTGCTGGACTATTTGTGATAAGCCTAATATTATTTTGAATATTCATCCACCATTCACTTTTCCATCTACATTTGGTAAAACGCTTAGAAAAAGTTTTACTTGGTCAAACCCAAAGATTCAGCTATATTTAGAATCAGAACATAACATAAGAGAAGACAACAATTCACTCAGACCAATTTTTTCATAGTTCTTTTATGAAGAAGATGATGTCATCATGTATAAACTATGAAGAAGATGATGTCATGTATAAACTATGAGGAGATTATGTCATCATGTATAAACTATGAAGAAGATGATGTCATCATGTATAAACTATGAAGAAGATGATGTCATCATGTATAAACTATGAAGAAGAGGATGACATCATGTATAAACTATGAAGAAGATGATGTCATCATGTATAAACTATGAAGAAGAGGATGACATCATGTATAAACTATGAGGAGATGATGTCATCATGTATAAACTATGAAGAAGATGATGTCATCATGTATAAACTATGAAGAAGATGTCATCATGTATAAACTATGAAGAAGATGATGTCATCATGTATAAACTATGAAGAAGAGGATGACATCATGTATAAACTATGAAGAAGATGATGTCATCATGTATAAACTATGAAGAAGAGGATGACATCATGTATAAACTATGAAGGAGAGGATGACATCAGTGACTACGTTTACATGCACACAATATTCCACTATTATTGGGAAAATGACAATATTCTGAATTTGATAAGGGTCATGTAAACAGCATATTCCAGTTGCATTTTCCGAATTTGCCCTTTCTCCGAATTTAGCATTTTCCGATTAAGACATCTGGGTTATTCCAGTATTATTCGGGATTTCGGAGGATTCTTTGATCATGTATACAGCGCATTTCGGAATATGCGTCTCAATCAGGGTTTTTACAGCAGTTTGGGACGCATGTTGCCTGTTTGTGGTCACATGATGTGTGCTAGAAAGCTCTAGAAGAGGCAATATAATCATAATAATCCATCATCTCTGGCATGCAAAAAGAAAAGCCGACATTTCTGATCGGGAGGAGATGAGAAACATCGATTTAAAGAGAGAGAGAAAGTAGCCTATAGTGCCCAGTGCCCACGGAAGTCCACAATGCTTGCTAGCCTGCGAGGTAATAACGTAGGCTGCTAGCCTACTTTTTATGAAAGACTTGGATGCGCAACACCAAACTTTTCAGCAGCAAGCTCCTGAAATGGACCAAGTGATGCTCGTAAGAATAGTGCTGCTCTGTTTATTCTCAACAGAAAAACTCTGCGGCTCCGCCTACCTGCATCTCTCTCTCTCCCCCCCTCCCTCACGTGTTGGGGAGGGCGAGCTACGGCTGCATGTAAACGGGAATATTAGTGGATTATTAATTTAGTCGGAATATTGTCATTTTCCGAATATGGCGGAATATTGTGTGCATGTAAACGTAGTCAGTGTTGTAGCCAGCAGGCAAGTGTGGCTGCCTGCCACAGGCACAAAGAGAAGCAGCTTCTGCTTCCAGAAGACACTACCCACAACAACCAGCAGAGGGTGACAAAAGGAATACAAAACAGATCTGGCTCCAGCATGTATGTATGGTATGTATGTAGGCTACGGTATGTATGTATGTATGTGTGTGTGTGTGTGTGTGTGTGTGTATGTGTGTGTGTATGTGTGTGTGTGTGTGTGTGTATGTGTGTGTGTGTATGTGCGTATGTGTGTTCGCGCGTGTGTATGTGTGTGTATATGTGTATGTGCTCGCGTGTGTATGAGTGTGTGTGTGTGTGTGTCTGTGTGTTCGCGCGTGTGTATGTGGGTGTGTGTATATGTGTATGTGTGTGTGTGCTCGCGTGTGTGTGTGTGTATGTGTGTGTGTGTGCTCTGCTTCTTCAGGGTAGGTAGCACTGTCTGTTAGTCACCATGTGACCCCATGTCACTTTTGTGACCGATACACCCCCCCCCCCCCACACACACACACACACACACACACACACACACACACACACCTCAACCCACGCACACAGACTCGGCATAACACCACCTACTGGCAAACACAGAAAGTGGTTTATCTCTAGAACTATTTGTCGGATCAACTTCAAACTTTGTGAGGCCGCTTAAAGGATAATTTCGTTTTTTCCTCAACCTGGACCCTATTTTCCACACTGTATGTGTCTAAGGGACTTATCGTGACATCATTTTTTCAGATTGGTTGAGTACTCACCAAGCTAGCCTTGTTTACAGCTCGAGCATTATCATCAAACAACTACCAGTGTAACCCAGTCGGGCAATTGCTCACCGTCATTCCACGGTTCATTCTCAGTAAAAAGAAAAAACTGACAGCTTGAATTTCAGGTCGCAATTTTTTCTCTCTGTAGTGATCTGACCTGGGACGTTTGAATGCAAGTAAATAAACAAACAGATAAATAAATAAATAATAAATAAATAAAATAATAATAAATAATTATTTTTCAAAACGTGTAGCGACATCTGGCCACTGAAAGGGAATGGTGTCTATATGGGACTTGGCTTTTAATTGAAGTTTTATGGTATTAACAGACTGACAGTTCATTTCTTCAATTTCATCATAACACATTTTGTCAGCCATCTTGTTTCAGAATAGGATTTGAATGAATAGATGTCACACATGAGCTTTCTATTTCAATAGAAACTGAATCAAACTAAATACACACTTACACTTCCTCAGGCCTGGTTTCAACCACCGCACTGCATCATGGTCCACACTGTGGGGGAGGGGGGTAAATACAGTTAGACAGCATCATCTCTTTGATAATGAACAAATAACCTTCATAACCTTCCATAGGAGGGGTTTTTCCAGACGCTGTCACTAATATCCTCCATTCAACATCAAACAATATTCCTCAGCTTCTAGCAGCTCTGTCACACTGACTTCATGAATCAGAGTCAATGTTCATGTTGGTGCAGACCTGAGTCACATGACCAGACTGAGTCTGTACACTAACACGAGTCACTCTACTCCTGTCAATAATGTCTGTAACCATAGTAACGTTTACTGCAGACCAATATGGCGGCTTCCTGTGCTTTTAGTTTACTGGACACTAGTAGCACCAGTAATCAGAGGCCTCAGTTCTCTATCAGATTTTAATAAACCTCCACTGACAGACAGCGGTGTGGTTTCTCTTCTCCCACCTCATGAACTTTAGACTTTAAAGAAAAACATTTGGCCTCAAGACACAGAACTGGAGGAGCAGCTGTAGTGTTGAGGAGACAGACTGATAGAGAATAACTAGAGGAGCAGCTGTAGTGTTGAGGAGACAGACTGATAGAAAATAACTGGTGGAGCAGCTGTAGTGTTGAGGAGACAGACTGATAGAGAATAACTGGTGGAGCAGCTGCAGTGTTGAGGAGACAGACTGATAGAAAATAACTGGAGGAGCAGCTGCAGTGTTGAGGAGACAGACTGATAGATAATAACTGGTGGAGCAGCTGCAGTGTTGAGGAGACAGACTGATAGATAATAACTGGTGGAGCAGCTGCAGTGTTGAGGAGACAGACTGATAGAGAATAACTAGAGGAGCAGCTGTAGTGTTGAGGAGACAGACTGATAGAAAATAACTGGTGGAGCAGCTGTAGTGTTGAGGAGACAGACTGATAGAGAATAACTGGTGGAGCAGCTGCAGTGTTGAGGAGACAGATTGATAGAAAATAACTGGAGGAGCAGCTGCAGTGTTGAGGAGACAGACTGATAGAAAATAACTGGTGGAGCAGCTGCAGTGTTGAGGAGACAGACTGATAGAGGATAACTGGAGGAGCAGCTGCAGTGTTGAGGAGACAGACTGATAGATAATAACTGGAGGAGCAGCTGCAGTGTTGAGGAGACAGACTGATAGAAAATAACTGGTGGAGCAGCTGCAGTGTTGAGGAGAGACTTTAAATTAACCATCATAAAGTTAGGTAACGAGTAATGAGTGTGGAGCCTGACGTCATGTAACAAGAGGCCGTGTGTGTGTGTGTGTGTGTGTGTGTGTGTGTGCGTGTGTGCATGCATACGCACGTGTGTGTGCGCGTGTGTGTCTGTGTGACAAGCGGCTGTCCACTCCGCTTCTGGTTCACACTATTCAAAGCGACTGAATCCACTCTCAGATTCAGGATCAACAGCTGAACGTTTCAGTTTCATTCAAAATCTTCTCTCTCCATAACTGAACTGTGTGAACTGAACAGCATGAAGCTACAATGAGGAGTCACAGCTGGATTTAACCTCTCCTTTATAACTGAACTGTGTGAACTGAACAGCATGAAGCTACAATGAGGATCCACAGCTGGATTTAGCAGCAAATACATAGCTATATCAGCTCGTATCAGCACAACCGCATAGTAGCTCCCATTGGCTCCACAGAGCTATCTATGTACTGCTTGCGACAACAACAACGTTAATTCAAGCATTTGAGCATAATTGTAGCGGCAGAAATTACATTTCCGATTATAAGGCTATCGTTATCGTCTGATAACGATCTTGTGCCGATAATCGTGCAGTAGAGATGCACGGGCCACAGTTATAACTATTGGTTGAGTACTCACCGAGATAGTCTAGTTTACAGCTCGTCAAACAACTACCAGTGTAACCCAGTCGGGCAATTGCGCACCGTCATTCCACGTTCGCTATAGGGATGGGAATTTCATGCATTTTCCTTAACCGTTAGTTGCGCAACTTAACACATTCACTGCCAGCCTTTTTTTTTTACTGTAGGTAGGTTCTGCCAGAGGGTTTTTTTGAGGATTCTGGCTCATCTTTCAAGACCCGAGGATTCTTTTCTGCTAAGATTTTGTGAACACACAATATCTCAAAAGAACTAATAGAATGTGTGCTTTCTCTGTCTAAAAGAGTTAGTTTGTAGAGTTAGTAGTTATGTAAGCATTAGCAGTTGAATACAGCATGGTTTCAGCGTCTGGAAATTTATTCTGAGATAAACGGCTTTTTGTGAAATTCGATAGAACAGTCACTTTAACCATTCATTTTTGGCATCAGTAAGACGTCAGACATCTAAACAATAGTTTTGAACAGTAATTTCCTCCATAACAGCAGGAAACCCCCCTCTGCTTCCAACTCCTCCCTCCGTGGGCGTGTTTGGTGGCTTTCAGCAGCGTTGTCACAAGCGAGTGTTCTGCTGCTGCTGCTGCGAGTTTGAGCAGCCTCCCTCCCTGGCAGCGAGTGTGGATAGGGCTCACTCGTTTCTTGGGTTTGAGAGCTTTGATGAAGCTTTGTGCGATTCTAGGCTTTATGCTGCGTGTTTCAAAGTGTGTTTTCCACCCAGTCTATTTTTGGAATCCCCCACCGCCAGCTCCCAGCGCGATAATGCGCGAAAGTGAAAGCGTTTTCGCCAATCCATTTTACAGTAGAGAATGGTTTCCTCGCGCGTTCCCCTACAGTTTTGGCTCTGCCTTTTCTAGTGTGGAGAGCACGGTCGCCACTTAGTGGGTCCGTGGAATGGGTTGTACACGTTCGCTGAATTTTTATAGGAGACGTGGGGAGCGTTGATCCACGTCCCAACGTCAATTTTTTTTTTTTTTTTTAAGCCGAGATATCTCGTCATTGGCAGTGAACCGTTGGATTCTGTAAGCCGAGATATCTCGTCAATGGCAGTGAACGTGTTAACAATCAGTTAATCGGTTAATTGTTAACGTTGTTTCTCTCCCCCAACCCCCCACCCCCCCGTAAAAATATCACGTCTCGTCTTTCTCTCAGTTCAAGTTCTATTTAACCTCACAGTCACACAATAGCTGCATATCATTTATGTGACATTCATGACATGAATCACAAACGCAAATAATAATAAAACTATAATTAGCCTAAAAACAATAAGGCTCACCTCCTTTGAACAGCCGCCTGTCCTTAATAGTCATTTCAACAAAGGGGGACGTGATCGCCTGGTTCAATAAACTTCATGAAATCCCTCGCCGTCCACCACGCTTCTTTTCCACCATAAAGCAAGGCTTCTGTGTTATTGTCTCTAGTCTGCATGCACGATGCCTGCTCCAATCGCCTAGTATTAATATTTAGCTATAACTTTTATGAGTGACAGCGTCCACAATCAGCATCCAGCGATAATGGAACGTAACGTGACGTTGAGCGATGCTCGTCGGGGAATCATAAATTGCCCCTGGAGTTGAATTTTGAGAACGGCGTCGCAGTATTTACAGATTTACTTTTAGAGTGTAATCATTCTATGCTGTTGCTAGCGCGAGCTTGCGGCTAATTTTAGCATCTGTTTTGTTTCATGTTGTTTGCTCAATTCACTTCCTACTTCCTCATGCATGTGTGACGACCTTCTCACGTGACCACTCCTTCTGTTGCGCTAGCTGGGCGAGGTACGCCCTCTGCTGGACTGGTATAATTAACACACTGTGAGCTATGAAGACTGAATTGATGACACAAAGTAACAATGTTGTCAGTCAAAACAGTTAATTAATTTTAATCGGTTACGTTTCCTAACGGCAGTTAACGGACTATCGGTTAATCATTAACACCCCTAGTTCACTAAAAATGCTTGTTTTGCTGCTGGGAGACTCAAACTGTCATAGTGTCTGGCAACATGGAAACGACTCTATACATGAATATTATTCTCCGGACAGAGAAAATGGGCATGAACAGGTGAGGAGAGAGAGGAGCAGGCAGAGTATATACCCTCCTCTTCAATGCTGGAGACCGGGGTTCGATTCCCAGCATGTTCAAAGTAAGTCTACATTTAAACCGTAAGTCACATTTAATATTATTTAAGCATGCCTAACCCAAACCCTTTGTCTAACCTTAACCAAGTTGCTTTAGGTGCCTAAACATAACCGCAACACAAGTTGTTGCTACGCTGTTGTGGTTTTGAAGAATGAGGAAAGAGGGGTATCCAGTGCGTTAAAAAGGGGTCCTGACCAAACATCAGTTTTTCACAAGTTGGCACAGCCTTCTAGCAGACATTTGCTCTCCGTACCTGAGAGAGTCCAGTCTCCATTGTGGATCCTCCAGTCCAACAGAGAGCAGCTTCACTGAGGCACCTGGATTATTGTAGCTCAAGTCCAGCTGTCTCAGATGAGAGGGGTTGGAGCTCAGAGCTGAGGCCAGAGAAGCACAGCCTTCCTCTGTGAGCTGACAGCCTGACAACCTGCACACACACACACACAGACACACACACACACACACACACACACACACACACACACACACACACACACACACACACACACACACACACACACACACACACACACACTAAAGCAGTGGCTCTCAACTGGTCTAGCCTCATGACCAACATTTTCCCTTAGTCATTTACAGAATTTAGCCTAAATTGTAGGGTAATTTAGCCGTCTTCACAACAAGCTAGCATGGCATGTTGGTACCAATGGATGCATTAGGTCTTCTAGTTTCATATGGTACTAGTATCTTCACTCTCGTTTTAAAATGGGCCAGCTAGCATCTGAAAGATAGTAATGTTGGCCGCCAATGCCAGCATTCTCAATAAGTAGACAAACGTTTTTCTCGTGCACACATCTGCGACCTACTCAAAACGGCCCCGTGACCCACCTTTGGGTCCCGACCCACCAGTTGAGAAGCACTGCTCTAAAGCACGATTGCTTATGGTGCAACAAAGTTCAGCTCTTTGCATGGCAGCCAGCTGGCAGCTGAATGGCCTTCAGCCGAGAGCACCAACTGAAGCTCACTGCCACTGTAAATATTAATTTGAGTGTGAACCACGAAAAGAAATGCAATGTAACTGCCAACCAGTTGCTGCTGTATTGTCTTCCAGGAGGATCTGTTGTTGAATGTGTTCACCAACGTGTTCAATGTGAGTTTTCAGGAGGTTTTCTCCTCATTCAAACTCTACAAACTGCTCCAGCTGCATCTGGTCCTGCTCACTACTTTATATTCTTGTCTTCAAGGCAGTCAGGTGTTGGATAACCTCAATGTTACAACTAAGGGGAGTATTGTGGCAGTAAAGATGTGTTTGACATTAAATTGGACTCTTTCAACTTTTATTCAGTAGCAACATTAACCACTGAAACCTACAGAAATAGTGATTTTGCATAGTTATGAAACTCAACATCGCCTGATATGAACATTTTTGTAATAACATATTCAGCTTCTTCACTCAACACTAATAGTTTGTAATTGTTTATTTTGAGCCTAAACCTAACCCTCTAAAAAAGAGATCATAGCTCTCAGTGGAAGCTCTTAAAACCAGCTACATGTTGGATATTCCCATTAACACATTCAGTGCCAGCGACGCCATATGGCGTCATTAGAAATTTACCGTAGAGTGCCAGCGACGCCAAATGGCGTCAATAACTCGATTTTTTTTTTTTGACGGGGGGGTGTCGATCTATGCCTCTTACATCGCCTCTTACAATATTCAGAGGTATTGAATGTGTCTAACCTATTTTACAGAACCCTTAGGTGGCGACAGCGCTCTCCAGATGAGAGAACGTGGAGTGAAACACACAGAAGAAGTCATTGGGGGGAAGGAAATCGCATCGCATCCGTCCGTATGCAGCGGCTTCATTGAAGCAACGTTTAGCTGTGCCCCTGCAGCAGCCAATCTGCTATCACAATTGAGTACCTCGGTGTCCGCTGCAACAGCCTCCGTGTCCGCTGCAACACATGATCAGCCGTGGATTTGTTATTATTCTCAACTCGAAGCATGGGAGCTGGTACACGCGGCTGTAAAAAAGCAGGATCTAGCGGACTTTTTCAGTGCTGAGCACAGGCAGAGAGAACAGCAGAGCAGAGAGACACTCCTCCCACAACGGGGGGGGGGGGGGAGGAGGAGGGGGGGAGGTGGGCACGCAGAGCCAAGTACACAACACAGACCCAGACAGCAGGACAGGGTTGGCAAACGCAAGCCAGAATATCCGATGCCCACCAGCAGCAAAAGATCAGCAAGAAGCTGCAACCAGCAGCGCATGCAGGCGCCAGCGCTGCTGGTTTCAGCTAAAAATATTATTCTTCCAAACAAAATTCCCTTGCCTTCACTGTTTTATTGAAGGAAATTATTTTTGAGGTGTGACTACATCAGAAAATTAGCTTCAGAGTCAGTGATGTGCTTGAAATGTTTAATTTCACAAAAGGCTCATTATCTCAGCTCGTAGAAAAAAAGCTCTGTTTTTCGTTCAATCAAGCTATCTTCTCCGGCTCATAACTAAAGAACGGAAAATGGGATCAATAAACTTTTTTTTGCAGGTGATAGAAGAGAGTCTCATCGTTATTTGTGCGTGTTCAGTGTTTACATAGTAATTATTAAAGAAATTATATGACTGTTTTAAAATGCATTGCGGCCTATGTGGCACAGCAAGCAACCTTTTGCCCAAGGGCCGTGGCACTGAAAGTGTTAATAAACTGCTCTGAAATCCCTTATTATATGTGACATGCTCGGACAAAATCAGTCACATGTAGCACAGGCCCGCTGTTTGTGTAGAAACTTGATTTTATAAGAAAATGCTGATTTTGGCTGTTTTGGGGTTTCAGAAGATTTTAGTAAAATAAACCATTGGTTTTCATTCTCTGTAGCGATTATTGTGAAATTCAAATGCAGCTCATAAAGTTAGGGTGACAAGCATAACTAGCTTACTTTGTCAAACTTTGAGGCCGTTTTTCTCAAAACAGTTTGGAAACAGTCAAGACAAATTTCATCAGAGCAGGTCACATTATTACAAAAAACTATCTCCAATATTTGTGTTTTCATTCAGTTCTGCACTCAGTTTAACAGAATCTGACAAGTCCTTTGCTTCAGGTTTCACCAACAGATGCAGTGTGGAGAGAAAGAATGAAATGTTTTCTCTGCAGGAGAGAAATTATAGCTGCATTTTGGTTTCAAAAATTACATCAGCAGGAAAATGAGAGTTCAGGTATTTTCATATGAATGTAGAGTAGACTTTAAATGGTCTGTTAAACAGTAATGGTGATCCTGACCTGAGACTCTCCAGTCTACAGTGTGGACTCCTCAGTCCAGCAGAGAGAAGCTTCACTCCTGAATCTTGGAAGTCGTTGTTAGTCAGGTCCAGCTCTTTCAGACTAGATGACTGGGAGCTGAGAACTGAGGCCAGAGCTTCACAGCTTCTCTCTGACAGCTGACAGACACTCAGCCTGAAGCACAAGAAGACATGCTATTGTTATATTGTGTCATTATTGCATTTTCCTACTGACAGACTGTGTTGATGAGGCTTACTGACACTTATATGTAATGTCATCATTGTATGATTTCTACTGACAGACTGTACTGTTGAGGCCCTGGTCTAAAGCAGGTCCACACTAACACTGACAGGAAAACTGGTTTGATTTCCACACATGGTGCTATAAGGTGATTGGATCAATAAATCCTCCAAAATGGCACATGATTTGTTATGCTGCACAACGAGCCATGAAATAAGAAAAAAGTGGATATAAATTAGGAAACACTTTAAAAACAAATGGATAGTAAATCTGCAGCCTCAGTAGCTCAGGAAGGCTTTCCACAGTCTCAGCTCACAGGGAACTATCTCCACAGTGTAATTCAGGACCAAAACTAGTCTGCTTTAAATGTGTTCAGTGACATTTTAATATGAATTATAACTAGTAACCAGAGGACAGATGTTAAAACTGGGTAGATGATGTTGTCACCTTCCCACTGTTTAACATCTAGCTGCTCTATTTTCAACTAGCTTCACTGGCGTGAAGCTGTATCAATACAAGTCAAATCATCAAGTAAAACCTTCAGGACAACCTTTGCAGATTCAGGAATCCTGTTTTGAGAGAATGGACCTCAGTTTGGGAAATGTGTTGAATCAACTGAGAAAAACTGTGAACTGCCTTTACCTGAGAGTCTCCAGTCTGCATTCTGGACTGTCCAGTCCAACAGAGAGAAGGTTCCATCCTGAATCTTGCAGGTCATTGT
This sequence comes from Poromitra crassiceps, assembly GCF_964638095.1. Lineage (NCBI taxonomy): Eukaryota > Metazoa > Chordata > Actinopteri > Beryciformes > Melamphaidae > Poromitra > Poromitra crassiceps. The sequence goes on from NC_139645.1 coordinate 24,484,440, forward strand.
AACTCAAGTCCAGCTCTCTCAGATGGGAGGAGATGGACTTCAGAGCTGAGGTCAGAACTTCACAGTCAGTCTCCAACAAGCTGCAACCACTTAATCTGAATAAAGAATAAAGCAATAAAATACAATACTCCTTTAAATCTTTAACCAATCCAGTGTCTTATAACCCAATGGACTTCAGCATGTTGTCAGTGTGGATCAGCATCATGTCAGCCTTATATAGTCTTTCCATCTGAAACCAGACAGACTGTCACTCCTCTGTTTCAGGATTGGCCCATTTTCCTTGAAAACTTCCTGTAACAGACCAGATGAATACATCTAAATGCCAAGTAGTTTAAAATAAATAAATAAATATGTAGTTATGGTCCAGAATCCACTTTTTTGGGGACACAATTTTCAGATGGCAGTTTATCTGGAAAAGTTGTAATACAAGCAGAATTTGAATTGGATGGGGAACTTAACCCTAACTGGACCCTAACTTAACCTGAACCCTCCAATGGACCTATCGCTAAGTCCCGCCGCGAACGCAGACGAGCCAATCACAGGGCGTGCAGCTCTACAATACACTCGGACATTCTCAGCTTGGAGTTCTATAGAGAAGCACTAGAAAACGCGAGTTTCCTCTGGTTTTATACATTTATAAGTTGAAAAAATGGTCAAACGATGTGCATGAGGCTAAATTGACCATTACGAGGTATCCTGGGAGGCCAGGCAATGGATAATATTAAACTAGTAAACGTAGATCCACTCACATCCACAATGATGCTGCTGTTTTGGACGTTAAATCTGCATCGTGGTGACAGCGAGATGAGTCCTCTCCCTCATTTGCCTTGCGTGATCCAAAAGTATCATTATATCATCATGGTATTCAAAAAGTCGGCAAAAGAAAATGCTGAATTATGCGAGTTTCCAGTCATTACGTTATGCACGTAATGCCGGAGTTGGTTGAAGAGGAGGCGCATTGATTGATGTGATTAAAACATCGCCAGACACCAGTCAAACCCTAAAACGAGGGAATTAATCTCGTTCCCCAAATAAATGTGAGGTAGTCATTAGAGAAAACATGATGGAAAAAGTGGTCTGCTGTAGGCTATGCCTCTCCTGATCTGCTACACCCATGCGTGCGTGCTGTTGTCTCGCTATGAAAAACATCAACACTATATTAATTTAACGTTTGTTGATTATACAGAGGTAGGCCTACTATATTAATTTAACGTTTGTTGATTATACAGAGGTAGGCCTACATAAAACAGATTGCCAGGCGCCACTCTTCAATTCGGCATATATATAATCCACGGAGAGGTTACTCAAGTGAATAAAATGTAAATTCTGGATGTCAGTCGCCTGTTATCCCCACTGGTTATCTCGCTGTCTTCCTTCGTTAAAAGTGCATGTATGGTTTGATTCGCTAAAGCCGTTTCCATGCACTTATCTCATTTCTTTTTAGCGATAGCTTTAAATGTTGTACATCGCCCTCCATGGCATAGTGAAGTACTTTATGATGGCTTCTAGACAATATCCAACACGTTCTCACTCCGAGCGTGTAGCATATTGACGCTTTGTCCCATCCTTTGTGCGTCGCTTGTTACTAACATGGTACCCTTGAGCGACCCATTAAACGACTTGGGCTTTCCGACTAAACTCAATGTAAACCCATGAAAGTCATCTTTGATGCTTATGGCAACTGCTCCCCCATTAGCCTAACTGCTCCCCCATTAGTCAACTGCTCCCCCATTAGGGTCTGGGGGGAGGTTAGGTTTAGGCGTGGGGGGTGGGAGAGGTTTAGGGTCTGGGGGAGGTTAGGTTTAGGCATGGGGGGTGGGAGAGGTTAGGTTTAGGGTTAGGGTCTGGGGGAGGTTAGGTTTAGGTGTGGGGGGTGGGAGAGGTTAGGTTTAGGGTTAGGGTCTGGGAGAGGTTAGCTACTCACCCCAGACCCTAATGGGGGAGCAGTTGACTAATGGGGGAGCAGTTAGGCTAATGGGGGAGCAGTTGCCATAAGCGTCAAAGATGACTTCCATGGGTTTACATTGAGTTTAGTCGGAAAGCCCAAGTCGTTTCATGGGTCGCTCAAGGGTACCATGTTAGTAACAAGCGACGCACAAGGGACGGGACAAAGCGTCAATATGCTACGCGCTCGGAGTGAGAATGGGTTGCAATATCAGGCCTCAAAAAGTTGTGAAGAGCGTCTTGGGATATAACTTTGACAGTGACGGCTGCCATTTATTCTAGTCAGTCTGCCTTGTGTTTGTCCGAGTGAGGACGGGGGGTGGGGCTTAGCGATAGGTCAATTGTCTATACGGAAGCAACAGATTAGAGCAAATCAAATATTTCAGGGTTTTATCAAATCTAGGAAGTGAGTTAAAATGGAAATCCGAATGGGCTGGGGATATATATATATTAGTCATGGCCTTAGAAATAGTAGGGGGGTTATGATTTTGTTTAAGAAGGAACTGCAACAACACAAGGGTCGCAGGTTCACGACCCCATGCTACCTCCGGCTTGGTCGGGCGTCCATACAGGCACGATTGGCTGTGTTTGCAGGTGGGAAGCCGGATTATGGGTGTGTCCTGGTCACTGCTCTAGCGCCTCCTCTGGTCGGTTGGGGCGCCTGTTCGGGGCGGAAGGAAACTGGTGGCAATAGCGTGATCCTCCCACATGCTACGTCCTGCCGGTGTAGTTCCCCGCTGTCAGGTGAAAATAATCGCCTGGCAACTGCGCATGTGTCAGAGGAAGCATGGTGCTAGTCTACAGCTCTCCCCAGATTGGCAGAGGTTGGAGCACCGACTGGGGCAGCAGGGGGAAATTGGCCAATTAAAACTGGGGAGAAAATGGGGGGGGGGTCAGAAAAAACGAAGGAACTGCAACACACAGTCCACGCTGTCCAAACTGATGAGAATGGAAGAGGGATATCTAGGCTAGATGTTACAAAAGATAACTTACACATCAATATAATCAATATATGGTCCAAATGAAGATAATCCAATCTTTTAGAGCAGTGGTTCCCAACCTTTTTACACCAAGTACCACCTGAGAAAGTAGTTGGCTCTCCAAGTACCACCATATGACCGACGTTAAAATACAGTCTATTCAGCTATGCACAGTTCACGCAGGAGGCAAATTTATTCCAACCTGCAGCCTATGTGCAACCTGCAGCAGCTGCACTTGTGATGGGTTGACTGCTGTCTTCACCTCCTTGTGCTTCATCGTTGCTGCTCTCCTCTACTACAGCTCTTTTACGATTCCCTCCCGTTTTGATCCACTTTAGCATCCCTCCTTGTCTTTGTTCACCACTTGTGTAACCATGCGGGGCGGGCAGGTAATTGTGCATGCGCAACAGGTATAGTGTCCGTCAGAAACAAATATTTGTTTCTAAATCTCAAGACAACAAAATAAACCTCAATTTCAATGATCACAAGTTTATTTTCATTCGTAGTATTATTTTGATAGATAAACATGTTTTACAATTGATTTTAAAGTTGGGTTTATTTCATAATTTAAATATTGGGATTCCAGGGATCAAGTACCACCAGCAGGGGGAGGCGCAAGTACCACCTACCTTGAGAAACACTGCCAATAATATTAATAATTATTATTATTATTTCACTTTCACATGTTTGAAAACTACTACTAGTGACCACCATGGATTTTGCACAAAAAAAAAAAAAAAAAAAAAAAAAAAAAAAAAATACAGAGCCTTCCAAGTACCACCAGCAGGGGGCGCAAGTACCACCTACGGTACACGTACCGTAGGTTGGGAACCACTGTTTTAGAGGAAATCCACAGTATTATCTCTTCTCAAGAGAATAACCAAAATATCATAGTTGGAAATTTCAATACAGTTTTAAATATAAACAAAGAGCGTGCAGGTACTCATTCCTACAATAACCATCCCCAGGCTCTCTGTGAAATTCAAGGAATGAAGGCATCTCTAGATCTAGTGGACATTTGGAGGCTATACAGAATCCTGACTTAAACAGATACACATGGTGTAGAGTGGTGGCTCTCAAACTTTTTCACATCAAGGACCCCTAAACTGACACAAATTAGACCACGGACCCCCATTTGATAAGATTTTGTCTCAGGGTCCCCCATCTGATAAGATATTTGCTTTTGGATGTTTTATTACAGAAAGTGTATGAAACCCATGACCAAAATAGTCATGTATTCTCTCATTGTGATACTTATGGATGGAATTAGAGTGAAAATAGTTTTTTCGGACCCCACTTTGAGAACCACTGGCCTAGAGGAAGGTAGCCTAGAGGAAGGTAGTCATATTGATTGTTTTCTCATTTCTTTTTCTCTTGTTTCCAAGGTAGCAACATGTATGATTGGTGACCGAGATCTGATCATGCTATGATAACAATTCAAATTATTACAGCTGAACATCCTAGGCGGCATGTCCACCCTGCAGCTCACCTGCTGTGCTGGCTCACTTGCTCTTATAGAGAGACAAAGTGAAACGTCACTTCCTGTACCAGCGCTGAAAAAAATATGAATGGCAGTGAACAGTGAATAACGTTCCTTTTTTGATCACCACTGCGCATTGCGGCCTTGCCTGCTCTATGACATCATTGATGACAGCATCACGGATGACATCATCACTGATGACATCATCACTGAATTTATATAGCCTCAGCCAGGAAGGATGACATCACTGATGACATCATCAATGATGCCATCACTGAGATGCAAGATGCAATGTGCAATCTTGCATTGCATTGGATTCTGGGATTGATTTGGATTGCATTCTGGGATTGATTCCCAAGCCCAATTAGTGTCTGCTGCGGGTATGGCCGGTGGAGATCCACTTCAGAAACTGGGTAAGTGATTGTGGTTGTGTTCTATCAGGAAAGCATTTAGCTGGACAGCTTCTTTTTTTAGTTTGATTGAATTGTCAGCTTTAGCTAACTGAGACCATTTGTCAACTAACTTATAGTGGCTACACTGCCTAAAATTGATCTAGACCTACTAGCTTGCCAGCTAACTGAGATTCATCAGCTTAAGATAACATAACTAAATGCTTTCAGGATTTTCACCATGAATACCTGCAGTTCAGCGCTCACTGCTCAGTCAGGCCATAAGTGGCTATAACTGAATCTAGCATTCAAAGTAGCTACTGTAGCAGGGACACTGTACCTTGTCCCTGCTACAGTAGCTATTATTAATGTTAGATTCATTGTTCAAGTTAGTTCTCACTCTGTGTGTGTGTGTGTGTGTGTGTGTGTGTGTGTGTGTGTGTGTGTGTGTGTGTGTGTAGCTCTGGTAGCTCCAGTCACATCAACACCACTGAAACAATACCATGCCATAGCATGCTAAATTTGCAGTGGTGGATGTTTGTGATACATGAAGCATTGGAGTCTGATGCTGTGTGATATAATCCACTTTCTCTTTCTTCACATTTGACTGAAGACAGACTTCATAAACTCATTATGACTAATATCAGCTTCACAGGGCTTTGATGGCAGCCTGATCTACTGTACTGTTATGTGTTTTTGGATGGAGGTTTGGTGTGTTGTTGTTTTGTGTCAAACTTGCCAGCCTGTTGGAAGAGTTTGACGCAACAAAAAGAAAGAACACAAATAGATACAATACTTTAAAGGATGGCTTTACTGGTAATCAACCCACTTTGTATCATTAATAATCTTGGTAATATAAGGACATGGGCAGTGTTTACCTCTCTCTGTGTTTTCCTCACGGAGATCTCCCATTTCCTCCTCTGGCAAAGCGCTCCGTTGTGACGCGTTTTACATCACAACGCGTCACAACGGAGCTGCGGAAGTTCTGCTGGAGACGTGGAATCTGTTTGAGAGCGGCTGTTATTGTTTATTTTATTTTTAAGTATGCTCACATCCACAGAGAATGCATTGAGAGCCTTAAGGAGCATTAATGACTTGCAGCTGACGGGGGCAGAGTTTCTGCAGACAGGAGCAGGAGCATTTTTCTCCGTGAAGTAAACAGAGAGAGAAGATAAAGGCTGCCCATGTGCTTATATTACTGAGATTATATATGATACAAAGTGGGTTGATTACCAGTAAAGCCGTCCTTCAAAGGCAAGAAAGCAAGTATTATATAACAGAATCAAAGAAGTTGCATAATAGTAATCAGGTGAATTAGGGCCTATATGACTCTCCCTCTCTCTCCTCTCCAGAGTAAAATGATTAAGGCCAACAACATGAGTAGAATTTGAGATCTAAGCCCCTAAAACCAGATCATGTCTGATTTCAGATTGATCGATTCTATACAGACGTCCACACATTACAAAATTCAAATAATATTCATATCAGCACATTATTAAATATGATGTCTGACCTCAGAGTCTCCAGTCTGCAGTGTGGACTCTCCAGTCCAGTACAGAGCAGCTTCACTTTTTTTGAATCATGCAGGTTGCTGTCACTCAGGTCCAGTTCTGTCAGATGGGAGTTGGACTTCAGAGCTGAGGCCACGACTTCACAGTGAACCTCATTCAACTCGCAGAACCTCAATCTGAATAAAGAATAAAGAAGAAGTTGAACTTCACAGCTGAGACCAGGGGCCCTGGTCTCGCAAACACACTGATTAGTGCTTGTGCAGTGTTTAACGGTGGGCACTAGTGCAATTTGGAGGCGTGCCCAAACCCTCTGCTATTCTCCCTGCCGTGCAAAATGCCTGTGTGCTCTGTGCAAAATCATGAAATGGGCGTGCTTATCACCTGTGCAGGCAAGAATGATGCAGGCCACACTGATTGGTTTGATTGATGTAAAGCCCAGACCCTGGGCATCACATCAAGCAAACCAATCAGATTCCCGTCTCTCTCTCCCTTTAATACCGCTTGTGGGTGTGGAGAACCCGGCACATATTTGTATTATCGATCATAATCATTTTCACCTCATAATTTTCACATAAATCACCCAAATGATGTTAACTCATTGAGTGCCAGCCACTTTTGGAGAACGGACGCTCCCAGTGCCAGAGTTTCAGAGTGTTTTCAGTGATTTCTCAAGGCCCACAGAATATTGTGTGATATTACTATGTAAACACCGAACACACACAAAGAACAAGGAGACTCTATTGTATCATCAGCAAAAAAAAGTTTATTGTTACCATTTTCCGTTCTTTAGTTATGAGCCGGAGAAGATAGGTTGTTTTCAGCGTTTTCAGGCGTTTCAAATTATAAGCTGAGATATTCAGCCTTTTGTGAAATGAAGCATTTCAAGCACATTCACTGACTCTAGCTAATATTTTCTGATGTAGTGACGTGGTGTAGTTGTGTGGTGCCCTGCGTGCCCCACCCCCCTCCCCCCCGCCTCAGCTGCAAACTCCTCCCCACACTAACACACAGCCTCACGCACCCAGCGTCTATTTTCGGAGTGCTCCGTTTTTGTGCGCCGGCTCCCAGCGCACACGGAAAAGCCAAACCGGACTGCTGAGAATGGTTTGGCTTTTCAGTGTCGGGTGCTGCTTTTCTGGCGGCTAATCGTGTGGAGAAACTATGCAGACAGACAGACAGAGGCAGAGGGGCTCAGTTGTGGGAGCGGATTGACTGCTGTTCGCAGCCAACGTCAGCTCCAGCCAGAGCAATCTATATGGCTCTGGCTGCAGCATGAGCGGTTTCTCTTTCATCACGGCTTTTTCCTGCTGTTTTCCTGACCTTTCTCTAATCTGGAGAGCACTGTCGCCACCTAATGAGTCCGTAAAATAGGTTATACACCTTCAATAGCTACAATATTTGTACAGGAGATGCAGGAGGCTTTGATCCACGTCCCACCGCCAAAAAACGCATTTGACGTCGATCGACGTCGTTGGCACTCTACGTCACTATTTACTTTGACGTCGATCGACGTCCTTGGCACTCAATGAGTTAACATACACATGTAAAAATATTTGTTTCTTTAATAGGCAGGGATGTGTGAGAATTTTATTCTAGCCTATTTCAACATATCAAAATTGTCCCAAGTGCCGGGTTCATCTTAATAGGCTATTGCATGCGTGCAATTGCAGGGAAGGGGGTTACTGTATCACTGGCCCACACAACTCTACTCTACTGTGTGTGTGTGTGTGTGTGTGTGTGTGTGTGTGTGTGTGTGTGTGCACACACAAGGTTTTGGAGAGAGAGAGAGAGAGGGGGGTTAGCCTACTGTAGAAAGAGGATATCAGCATGATTGTGGTACTTTACATGTGATACACGTTTTTCAGTGAATAATAGTTGATTGCCTCACTGAGTAATCTGCTGTTACCCAATTTTAGCAGCAGAATTTGATGTTCTGGCATTTGTATTTTAATGGAACATCCGTGCGCAAAGAATTGTGCGCATGCTGACAATAACAGAAGGCAAGGATCGTGGGGACACACCTGGTTTGGCTTGGGGCACGCCCACACCTGTGTTTGGCCCAGACGCCCGCGCAAAACTGGAAGGCATCGTGCCCAACACACAAATTGGCACTGGCGGGAGGCGGACGATAGCATAAGACGTAAGGCGCGCAAACCCGGACTCAAGCGCAAAAAGCGGATAGCGCTTGTACCAAGATAGGGCCCCAAGGATTTCCCGTGCACTGCTGGAGCAGTGCGGAGAATAATTGTGCACTCAGGTGCAGCGGGGTTTTAGACCTGCTTTTCAGAGCTCTAAGCGCAAAGAATTGAGCAAACGTGAGGATTTAGCATGGCCACGCCTGGTTTACCTTAAGGCACACCCACAGGTGTGCCGGGCCTGAAAACCCAGAACCCAGAACTTCAGAGCTGAGGTCTCAGAGTTCACAGACAGAAAGACTGTTTACACATTTAATGTGAAATGAGAGATTATCAAAGCAGAGCTGAGACCAGCATCCTAATCAAAACCTATTAAGCACTCCTCCTCCTCCTAATAATAATAACAATAATTTATACTATAGAATTTGACATTTTCCAAAAGTGATTAATGTATAATATAAGCATAAACCAAACAGAAAAAAATACATGAAGGCAATTGTGTCATATTAAAGCATTTCTGTAAAAAACAGTTTAAGAAAATAATGAAAAATGATGGAGATTTCAGTGTGAGCTCTACAGGCTGTTCAGTTGTGGTAAAACAGCTCAGTAGAACAGCCTGACACCATTAGAGTCAGTCTGGCTTCACCACAGATTTGGTTGGGGTTTAGTAACTTTTAAAGTTTTGAGCCTACAGCGTCATATTTACCACTTTGTCAGCTCGGTCATGTGACTCTCTGTAATTATGATATTTCTAACATGAGCTGAAGGCAGGAGAAGACTGGGGGAAACTTTCATACACAAGTAGTTAGGTAGCTAGCAATCATGTCACGGTGCCAGGGTCTGCATGGGAGATTAGTTCCTGCGCACACACACACACACACACACACACACACACACACACACACACACACACACACACACACACACACATATATATATATATATATATATATTTTTTTTTTATACAGTTTATATATATATATAAAAAAAGATTATACAGTTTATATATAGGCTATAGTTTATACAGGTATGTATATATATGGTTTATATAATACATTAGTATTATTACTAGTATTGTCTTTTAAATGGGCACTGCACTTTTAACATCTTAACACAGCTTTTGTCAGTTTTTTTGTCAGTTTTTATTATATGCGTCTGTGTGTTTTTAATGTGTTTTGTAACATGCACCTGAGCCTGGTGGAAGGAAAAATGTCTGTTGCGTTGTAACAGACAATAACGTTTTTGAATCTTGAATCTTAATCATTGGTATGAAATATTGTAACTGATGGTGGCAGGTATGAAGGATACTCTAGTCTACACCAGGGGTTTTCAAAGTGTGGGAGACTGCACCTCCCCTCAGAGAACATATAAGCCGTTTTCCCACATGCGTACCGGAAAATTACCTGTAAGTCAATATCGGACATTTCCCTGAATTTCCCTTCACACCTGAGCGCTCGCATGTGGGAATCTAGCAGCGAAATTGCCTGTATGTTGGGGGGCGGGGGGAGGGGGGAGCTTATTTGGGGGGTCGGCAAAACTCTGATGGTGAAATAAGTTCGCTTGTCACACAATAAATCACACTCGTTTGACTTAAGAGTAGCGTCAAGCCAGCGTAATAAACACAGCCGATTAACCCCCTCCCCTCTCTGCTCGAGAGAGGCCAGTCCTTCTTCAGTCCTCCGCACTTCGCAGCAGCCTGACACAGGACAGACACAGCGAGAATGGCAGAGGCTTGCAAGCTGCCCAACGCTTGTATGTATGTAGAGAAAGCAAATGCACGAAGCGAAATGTGGAAGTAGTTTGCTTTGATGTGCGCAAATGATTAGATGATGCATGCTGGAAGTGAACATTAAGCAACGTGTGTACACCTCGCCCATGATTGAAGGACCAGTGTCGCGGAAAATGACTGGACCCGTTTCTCACTTGTATCCGTTATCGCGCATACCGCTCTTCTGACTGGCTCGAAACTGGTGAAATGTCCGCGACGACGGGGTCGCGCTTATACCGGCACAACAACTTTCCCACATGAAGGCATTAGACCACGTTCCGGTCATTTAGCGGTACAAAGCGCATGTGGGAAAACGGCTATAGAGTATAGACCAACACCCCCTCCTCCCCACACACACACACACACACACACACACCATTTGTTATTGCCATTATTAGCTACTATTATTGTTCTATGCTCCACTCGGGGATAAGGAGTTCCAAAGATGTTGTAAAAATCTTTATCCTAAATTCTTTAATATTTTAAAACCTATTTATCCTGCTATTTTCAAATAACCTCTTTTAAACATTTTATACATCTTTATCCACTCTGAAGGACTTTTAGTCGTTTTTTTAGCATCTTTAACATCTTTATTATAACTAGCAGGATACCCGCCCCGTGCAGTGTATCAAGTAAATGTTGAGTTCTCTGCATGTTCATCCTCTATGGACTGTGTCTGCAGCCAGGCTGGCCAGCGTGGACAGACGGTTCCCCAGCCCCATAAATCTTGTAGAATTTGTCTGAAATAGCTCCCCAACAGATACAAAAATATGACCATATAATGTGTTTGATGTACATAAAAAGAACTGCTGCAATCGGATTGGTGAAACACGCATTTATAAAAATAATGCATTTTCCTTCTTTCTGGTTTCTCCTCTGACACCCTGAGCTCACCTCACAGAGGCAGTCAGACTGCGGGCGCTGTGCCCCTGGATGAAGCCACGGTCTGCGTGACATAAATTCCGTCATCAGGCTCTCTGCAGACAACCGCATACGCTACTTTTGTGACTCCACGGACATGTCCGGTGGGGCTGTGGATTTTCTTATATTTTTTCCGCGCCACGTCGCGCCTCACACTTTGAAAACTGCTTGTCTACACTGTTCTACACTGTTACTAACGGAGTACTAACCGAGCCTTCCTGCAGTTCCTCACAGCTGGGATCAGTCTCTGTCGCCCCATTGTTGATGTGTTGTAGGCCTCCAGGTCGAACACATCCAGAACCTCCTCTGACATCTGCAGCATGTAGGCCAGAGCTGAGCAGTGAATCTCAGGGAGTTTAACTGATCTGTTCTCTGACTTCAGGAACTTTTGGATCTCCTGGTGTACTGACTGGTCATTCATCTCAATCAAACAGTGGAAGATGTTGATGCTTCTTTCAGGAGATGTATTGTAGTCTTCTCCTTTTTTAACATCAGTGTTCATCTCCTTCAGGTTACTGATGGCTCTCTGGATGCTTTCAGGCCTGCTCTCTGTCTGACCCAGCAGGCCTTGTAAGAGTTTCTGGCTGGACTCCAGTGAGAGGCCATGAAGGAAGCGGACCAAGAGGTCCAGGTGGCCATTTTTACTGTTCAGGGATTTGACCATGGCTCTCCTCAGAAAGACATCCAGGGATTGTTCACTATCTTCTTCTTCTTCTTCTTCTTCTTCTTCTTCTCCTTCTTCTTTTTCTTCCTCTTCTTTCAGGAATGTCTCCAGTACCCCCTCATCCCCGTTTGTGTGACAGTGGAACATGTAGACAGCAGCGAGAAACTCCTGAATGCTCAGATGGACAAAACAGAAGACCTTCTCCTGCTGGTACAGCACACACTCCTCTTTAAAGATCTGTGTGAAGACTCCTGAGTACACTGAGGCTGCTGTGATATCAATGGCGCACTCTTTCAGGTCGGCTTCATAGAAGATCAGGTTGCCCTTCTCCAGCTGCTCAAAAGCTAGTTTTCCCAGAGAGAGAATCATCTCCCTGGTCTCTGTAGTCCAGTGTGGATCTGTCTCAGCTCTCCCATGATACTTGATGTTCTGCTGTTTGCACTGAACCAGCAGGAAGTGGATGTACATCTCAGTCAGGGTCTTGGGCAGGTCTTTTCCCTCACTGGTTTTCAACAGATCCTCCAGAACGGTAGCAGAGATCCAGCAGAAGACTGGGATGTGGCACATGATGTGAAGGGTCCGTGACGTCTTGATGTGTTTGATTATTCTTTTGGCCTGCTGCTCATCTGTGAATCTCTTCTTGAAGTACTCTTCCTTCTGTGGGTCAGTGAAGCCTCTCACCTCTGTCACCATGTCAACAAACTTTCCAGGGATCTGATTGGCTGCTGCAGGTCGTGTGGTTACCCAGATGCGAGCAAGGGGAAGCAGTCTCCTCTTGATGAGGTTTGTCAGCAGCACATCCACTGAGGTCGACTCTGTAACATCCGTTACAACCTTGTTGTTCTGGAAGTCTAGAGGAAGTCGACACTCATCCAGACCATCAAAGATGAACACAACCTGGAACTCGTCAAACCGGCAGATTCCTGCTTCTTTGGTTTCAGGAAAGAAGCGATGAAGAAGTTCCACCAAGCTGAACTCTTTATCTTTCAGCAGATTCAGCTCTCGGAAAGTGAACAAAAATAGGAATTGTATGTCCTGGTTGGCTTTGTCCTCAGCCCAGTCCAGAGTGAACTTCTGTGTTAAGACTGTTTTCCCAATGCCAGCCACTCCCTTTGTCATCAATGTTCTGGTTGGTTTGTCTCTACCAGGTAAGGGATTAAAGATGTCTTCACATCTGATGGTTGTTTCTGGTCTCACTGGTTTCCTGGACGCTGCTTCAATCTGTCTGATCTCATGTTCATCATTGACCTCTCCACTCCCTCCCTCTGTGAGGTAATGCTCTGTGTACATCTGATTCAGAAGTGTTGGGTTTCCTGCTTTAGCAATGCCCTCAAACAAACACTGAAACTTCTCCTTCAGACTGGATTTGTGTTTTTGTTGTGGATGTTGATGTTGAGTTTCTGAAAGAACAAAGAACATCAGTGAGCAGATGTTTTGGTAAACATGAGAAATGTGAACATTTCCTGGTAAATGTGTATCTCCACTCCATGACATCTCTTCAGCTCATCACTGGTGAGTGGACAAACAGGTCCTGATTGTGTGCAGCTCAGTGTGAAAGACAACTGCTGTGGTGCTGTTTTGTTTCCCAGTGTGCCTCATTATGTTCAGCATATTACACTCACATTAACAAATTAATAATTTTACCAGATTATCCAGAGGGATTCTGCTCATTGACCTTTAAATCGTGTAATGAATATATCTAGTTTGGCAAATGTTTAGATTTTCAGCAGTTTGGACATGCTCATGGCTTCTATAATTTTAAAGTCAAGCTGAACCCGTTCGTCACGTGCGTCCGAGTCCTTTTCAGACTGAAAACAAATTGAGAGGCGGACCATATACAGTGTCGATGATTTGATTTGACAATTCTGTCGACTGGCTTTGGCATTGGTCAATCATGGCGTGTTCCACCCCCAAATCGAGTGGGATTCAGCCTGTTGTCGTGCTACGCGAGTGGGATCCGCAGAGTACCAGGCAGCCAGCTGCTTCGTGCGGAGCGAGCAGACAATCCGTTGCATGGGTGCTGCCCGCCCGCCTGGGATCTCCGAGGGGCGACCCCTGACTACCACACTCTCAAGCGTGCGCCATTCACGCTATTTCTGTAAATACGATATTCCTGGAATGCGCGTTTTAACGAGCCAGTTACATTTCTTTGCATTCTTAGAGATTATAGTTTTTGTTTTTTGTTGTTTCATACAATTGGCCAAGTTAGTAGTTATGGTTATATTTATGGGATAGGAATTCTGCCAGATGACAGGCACTAGGCGCCATTTTCTACTTCATTTGGAAGAGAAAATTATCCTGAAATGAAGATTTGATTGACAGCTGCATGTTGTGATATGATTGGTTGAAATGGGGTAGAAATTTGATAGTACTAGGTGAAGTCAGCAAACTGTAGATTGCTGTTATCAATGATATCTTGAAAAATTAACTTTTGATGTGAAAAAGTGTGAAAAACGAAAGAAATTAGATTTTTGTGATTTTTTTGGCATACATTATTAAATAGGTGCACTGCATACCCAGGTATTTGAACTAAAAGAAAAGAAAAGTCATTTTTGGGTTCATCTCGACTTTAAACTTTCAGCAGAGTTTGGACATGCTCATGGCTTCTATCATTTTAAACTATAGCCACTATAAACTGTAAAGTTCCAACACGAAGCAGGGCTAAACTCAGTTTCTTTATCTTGTGTTCTTGTTGGAATGGATTTGGCATGTTTCAAACCAATGATGACTCAAATACATTCAGAATAAATTAAACAGGTCTTAACAAGTCAAATGAGATCAAAATGAGCAAAACTCAAATATAATGTTCTTCTCTCTCTCTAATAATTTGTTTCTTGTTTGGTTATATGCTCTTTCTTTGTTGCGGTTGAGAACTGTGGCTTGACAGCATCTTCCAGCTACAGCTTGTGCACCTGATTCAAATGAATTAGATGAGGTGCCCCAAATGATTTGTTCCTATATTGTTTTGTCAATTCTTTCACTTATAGGTGGCATCACTGTCTTGAAAACTAAGCAAAACTCTAACAGACATAAATCACCCATTGTCCACCACCTCCCCTCTCTCTCCATGACATTAAAGCTGTTAAAGACTCTTACTCCTCTGCAGCTCCTCAGCCAGCTCCTCCTGCTTCATTCTCCTCAGGAAGAGCAGTGTGATGTTTAGAAAAGCCTCTGTGCTCCTCCTCGGATCTTCCTCCACACCATCCACCTCCTCCTCCACCCTCTGGCTCTCTGAGCATTCTGCCTCATCTGGACTCAGAACCCTCCGGAACCTTCTCAGCTCCATCTTCACAAAGGTGATGATGTTCTCCTCAAGCAGCTGGAACAGAATAATATACACATTAAACCTTCATACTAAAATCTGCAGACACAATTACATCCATCTTCAGAGACTGAAAGCCTGCACTGATCTAAAGAGTGCAGCATGGAGATTCAACATGATCTCATAAATAATTATGGAATAGAAATGTTGACCCACAGCACAAAGCCTTCTAGTTTCACAACAATGGCTCTAAAATAGTTGAATGTGAACATCAGTTTCTGCCTCAGTCCACAGCTACTTCCTGGTTACTGAGCCGGCTGTGACCACAGAGTTGCCCCAGTAGAGAGTTGTGGGAGCCTCATCCCCGCCTCATCCTCGCCTCGGCCCCGCCCTCTAGTGGTCAAACAAACTTTATTTTTGAACAATTTTAAATGTGTTTTGGTGAAAGTAGAACGTCTGTGCTGTGGACCCACGTTACTATGTCACAATTCTTTGTGAGACTGAGTTGGGACATTATAATGACCAGAATGGTTTATATGCTGCGCCCTGCAGATAATTACAATCATGACAGTAGTCAGATAACTTTCTTAATTTTTAGAAATCCATCTTTCTTTCTTATTCTTAGTACTTATTAGGATTTTGCTTATATTATTGTAGTACTGGAGATGTACTCACCAGTTTCCTGGACGCTGCTTCAATCTGTCTGATCTCATGTTCATCATTGACCTCTCCACTCCCTCCCTCTGTGAGGTAATGCTCTGTGTAGGTCTGATTCAGAAGTGTTGGGTTTCCTGCTTTAGCAATGCCCTCAAACAAACACTGAAACTTCTCCTTCAGACTGGATTTGTGTTTTTGTTGTGGATGTTGAGTTTCTGAAAGAACAAAGAACATCAGTGAGCAGATGTTTTGGTAAACATGAGAAATGTGAACATTTCCTGGTAAATGTGTATCTCCACTCCCTGACATCTCTTCAGCTCATCAGTGTTGAGTGGACAAACAGGTCCTGATTGTGTGCAGCTCAGTGTGAAAGACAACTGGTGTGGTGCTGTTTTGTTTCCCAGTGTGCACCACTGTGTTCAGCATATTACACTCACATTAACAAATGAATAATTTTACCAGATTATCCAGAGGGATTCTGCTCATTGACCTTTAAATCTTGTAATGAATAGATCTTGTTTGGCAAATGTTTAGATTTTCAGCAGAGTTTGGACATGCTCATGGCTTCTATCATTTTAAACTATAGCCACTATAAACTGTAAAGTTCCAACATGAAGCAGGGCTAAACTCAGTTTCTTTATCTTGTGTTCTTGTTGGAATGGATTTGGCATGTTCCAAACCGATGATGACTCAAATACATTCAGAAAAAATGTAACAGGTTTTAACAAGTCAAATGAGATCAAAATGAACAAAACTCAAATATAATGTTCTTCTCTCTCTAATAATTTGTTTCTTGTTTGGTTATATGTTCTTTCTTTGTTGCGGTTGAGAACTGTGGCTTGACAGCATCTTCCAGCTACAGCTTGTGCACCTGATTCAAATGAATTAGATGAGGTGCCCCAAATGATTAGTTCCTATATTGTTTTGCCAATTCTTTCAGTTATAGGTGGCATCCCTGTCTTGAAAACTAAGCAAAACTCTAACAGACATAAATCACCCATTCTCCACCTCCTCCCGTCTCTCTCCATGACATTAAAGCTGTTAAAGACTCTTACTCCTCTGCAGCTCCTCCTGCTTCATTCTCCTCAGGAAGAGCAGAAAAGCCTCTGTGCTCCTCCTCAGCTCTTCCTCCACACCATCCAGCACCTCCTCCTCCCTCTGTCTCTCTGAGCATTCTGCCTCATCTGGACTCAACCTTCTCAGCTCCATCTTCACAAAGGTGATGATGTTCTCCTCAAGCAGCTGGAACAGAATAATATACATATTAAACCTTCATACTAAAATCTGCAGACAAAATTACATCCATCTTCAGAGACTGAAAGCCTGCACTGATCTAAAGAGTGCAGCATGGAGATTCAACATGAGCTCACAAATAATTATGGAATAGAAATGTTGACCCACAGCACAAAGCCTTCTAGTTTCACAACAATGGCTCTAAAATTGTTGAATGTGAACATCAGTTTCTGCCTCAGTCCACAGCTACTTCCTGGTTACTGAGCCGGCTGTGACCACCGAGTTGCCCCAGTAGAGAGTTGTGGGAGCATCATCCTCGCCTCGGCCCCGACCTCTAGCGGCCAAATGTGCAGAACGTCTGGGCTGTGGACCCACGTTACTATGTCACAATTCTTTGTGAGACTGTGTTGGGACATTATAATGACCAGAATGGTTTATATGCTACGCCCTGCAGAAAATTACAATCATGACACTAGTCAGATAACTTTCTTAATTTTTAGAAATCCATCTTTCTTTCTTTCTTTCTTTCTTTCTTTCTTTCTTTCTTTCTTTCTTTCTTATTCTTAGTACTTATTAGGATTTTGCTTATATTATTGTAGTACTGGAGGTGTACCGTTAGGGGGGGCTGTATGGAAAGTACTGTACTGACATATTTGGGTCAAAGGTTTCTCTTGTCCATGAAATGACATCATCCTAAGATACAAAGGAAGAGCAGCTGATGTTGATGATACTGATTGAGGACGCTGACAGATGAACTGCATGGATCAAAAGCAGTCTGGTAGCTGAAGTGAAGCTATGTTTCTTGAGGACAGTTGGTCGTGTGTGGACACACAGACCTGTGAAGCTATGTTTCTTGAGGACAGCTGGTCGTGTGTGGACGCACAGACCTGTGAAGCTATGTTTCTTGAGGACAGTTGGTCGTGTGTGGACACACAGACCTGTGAAGCTATGTTTCTTGAGGACAGTTGGTCATGTGTGGATACACAGACCTGTGAAGCTATGTTTCTTGAGGACAGCTGGTCGTGTGTGGACACACAGACCTGTGAAGCTATGTTTCTTGAGGGCAGCTGGTCATGTGTGGACGCACAGACCTGTGAAGCTATGTTTCTTGAGGACAGCTGGTCGTGTGTGGACACACAGACCTGTGAAGCTATGTTTCTTGAGGACAGCTGGTCGTGTGTGGACACACAGACCTGTGAAGCTACTGTTTCTTGAGGACAGCTGGTCGTGTGTGGACACACAGACCTGTGAAGCTATGTTTCTTGAGGACAGTTGGTCGTGTGTGGACACACAGACCTGTGAAGCTACTGTTTCTTGAGGACAGCTGGTCGTGTGTGGACACACAGACCTGTGAAGCTGTTTCTTGAGGACAGCTGGTCGTGTGTGGACACACAGACCTGTGAAGCTATGTTTCTTGAGGACAGTTGGTCATGTGTGAACGCACAGACCTGTGGAACTGATGATTAAGACTGTTTGGTAACTAACGCAGCAGTAGCGTCCGCTATGTTAGTTACCAAACTAACGTAGCAGAAGCTACGGGAGTAGCAATCAACACCACGTGACATGATAGACTTGCACCTCCTCGAACTACAGTATATTACAGTATATATAGGATATTTGATCAACACGCAACACTATCAGATTTGGGGATTGTGGATTTCCTAAGCATCCAGCCTTTGAATGAAGACCAGAACAAGCAACATCCCAAGTGGTCCAAATGAAACCGACGCCATGGAGCTGGGTATCACCAAGCCAACCATGCCCCAGTTCAGAGCGACGCCGTGACAGATAGCACAGAAGATCAAGAAGACCAGTGAATTAATTAACTGTAATCTTTACCCTGCTGCCTAAACAGAGATCACTTGCAAACACATAAGTGAGTAAGTTTCACTCTCACGTCAGTACACTAGAGATAGAGATTTCATCTTACATTAGGGCTAAAGGCTAATGGTAAGGGAGGACATAAGACTTAGTGATTGGGTTAGGCCAGCAGTTCTCAAAGTTTAGACTGCGCCTCCACTGGGGGGCGCAAGACAACTTGAGAGGAGGTGCGGTCGTGAGTGGGAAAAATCTAAGAGAAGAAAATGTGCAACCAGAGACGGTAGGATATCAAATCTCTGGCGCTACTTGGCCATGCTGCACAATGGCTACGCAGCCTCCGCCGCATGAATCAGCCGGGGGCGGAGCTCCTGCAGTCTGGCTGCCTGAGGCGAGTGAGGAGCTGTCAGAGGAGAAGCTTCAGGGAGGAGGAAATCATGATTTCTTTAAATGTGTGTTTCACAAATCCAATCACGGCAGTTATTTGTATGTACATCAAGCACATGTGCTCATGTTTTTGTATCTGTTGGGGAGCTATTTCTGATTAATCTTATGACATTTATGGGGCTGGGAAACTGTCCGCGCTGGCCAGCCTGCAGCACACATTACAGGTTTAATGTGCAGAGAAGCAACATTTACAGGTACACAGATGCACTGCACGTAGTCTCTTAATACGTTCACTGCCGTTGATGAGATATCTCGTCTTAAAAAATCCAACGGTTGACTGCCGTTGACGAGATATCTTGTCTTAAAAAAAAAAAAAAAAAATTGACGGTGGGACGTGGATCCAACCCTTTTACGTCTCCTATACAAATATTGGAGGTATTGAATGTGTATAATCTATTTTACCGACACACTGAGTGGCGACAGTGCTCTCCAGAGTAGAAAGATCCGAGCCAAAACTGCAGGGGAAAGCGCGAGGAAGCCGTTCTCATACTGTAAAATGGATTGGCACAGCGGTGGCGCACAACGGTGGGGGGTTCCAAGAATAGACTGGGTGCACACTTTGAAACACGCAGCATAAATAAGCCCAGAATCGCAAGAGCTTCATCAGAGCTCTCAACCGAAACGCCAAGAAACGAGCGAGCCCCATCCAGACTCGCCCCGACGAGGGGCAGCCAGGCAGCAGCCAGGCAGCAGCAACTCGTTTGTGACAGACCCGCTGCAGAGCCAAGGAGGGCGGAGGAGAACGCCCACGGAGGGAGGAGTTTGAAGCAGAGGGGGGTTTCCTGCTGTTATGGAGGAAATTACTGTTCAAAACTATTGTTTAGATGTCTGACGTCTTACTGATGCCAAAAATGAATGGTTAAAGTGACTGTTCTATCGAATTTCACAAAAAGCCGTTTATCTCAGCTTAAATTTTCAGACGCTGAAACCATGCTGTATTCAACTGCTAATGCTTACATAACTACTAACTCTACAAACTAACTCTTTTAGACAGAGAAAGCACACATTCTATTAGTTATTTTGAGATATTGTGTGTTCACAAAATCCTAACAGAAAAGAATCCTCGGCTCTTGAAAGATGAGCCAGAATCCTCAAAAAAAAAACTTGGCAGAAGCTAACTAGAGTATTGAAAAACGGTTGGCAGTGAATGTGTTAAGACGGTTTGCTCTCGCAATTTTCAAATGCTTCCGACTAAACGTCTGTACTTGGAACTGGGAAAACTTGGTCAAAACGGAAAAGGAAACTCAGGGAAAGTAATGAGTGATGATAGGGTGATATCCTGGATGTCCCGCCTAAAGGCAGGTGATTGGAGAAATCTGAGCGGATGTCCCGCCTCATCTGCTCGTATTTCTTTAATCACCTGCATCGGTTCAAACTTCCTCTGGTCTGAAGCGTTTTTTCCCCCACAACTTCCTTTGACCATGTTCAGTGGGCGTGAATTACAGACTGTCTAAGGTGCATTCGCAGAATGTAGAAGAGACAGTCTGGCTTGAGGGACTACACTGCACGGGACGGGTATCCTGCCAGTTAGAATAAAGATGTGTTAAAAAAAACTATTAAAAGTCCTTCAGAGTGGATGATGTTTAAAATGTTTAAAGAAGATATTTGAAAAAAAGGATAAAGATCTTAAAGAATATAGGATAAAGATGTTTACAACATTTTTGGAACTTGTTTGTATGCCCGAGTGCAACATACAACAATAATAGTAATAATGGTAATAATAATTGGTGTAAGGGGGGGTGCACAGCTCTCTATATGTTCTCTCAGGGGAGGCTCACTCTCCCACACTTTCAAAACCCCTGGGTTAGGCATAACTTAGTAACTCCTAACCATAATAACTAGCCGTGATGTTAGGCATAACTTATAGGGCTGTGGTGATTCACTTATCTCCCGATTCGATACTATCACGATACTTGGGTGCCGATTCAATATATATTGCGATTCTTAAGTATTGCGATTCTACGATTATTGCGCTTCGATATTACGATTTATTGCGATTTTTGTTTCTTTTTTTCTTTTCTTTTTTCAGTTCGTTTGCTTTTTTACACTAGATTAGAACATGGGAAAAGTTGAATCATACACTAGAGACTGTATATTATATCATGAGTAGGGCTGGGCGATATAGTTAAAAACAGGGGCGGACTGGGATCATAATTCAGGCCGGGCATTAGATACCAAGCAGGCCAGGCCGATATGGGCCGACGCGCGGGAAATTTGTCCGTTTGAAGCCCAATTTGGGCCAAGTCCAAGCACCCACTTTAACCCTGAAGTGTAATTATTACTTCAGACTAACTAATAAAGTAATAAAACCACTAGTAAACCAGTAGGCGGCGCCTGGCTTGCTGTTCAGTGAGTGGCCTGACTGCGGGCACCAAAAAACAATTCTGGAATAAAAGATCGATTCAAAAAATCGTGACATTAAAAATCGCGATACTTAACACATTCACTGCCAACCGTTTTTTTTTTTACTGTAGGTAGCTTCTGCCAAGGTTTTTTTTTGAGGATTCTGGCTCATCTTTCAAGAGCCGAGGATTATTTTCTGCTAGTATTTTGTGAACACAAAATATCTCAAAATAACTAATAGAATGTGTGCTTTCTCTGTCTAAAAGAGTTAGTTTGTAGAGTTAGTAGTTATGTAGGCATTAGCATTTGAATACAGCATGGTTTCAGGGTCTGAAAATTTAAGCTGAGATAAATGGCTTTTTGTGAAATTCGATAGAACAGTCACTTAAAATTTATTTTTGGCATCAGTAAGACGTCAGACATCTAAACAATAGTTTTGAACAGTAATTTCCTCCATAACAGCAGGAAACCCCCCTCTCCTTCAAACTCCTCCCTCCGTGTGTGTTCTTCTCCTCCCTCCGTGGCTCTGCAGCGGGCGTGTCACAAGCGAGTTTCTGCTGCTGCTGCTGCTGCTGCCTGTCTGCTGGCGGCCGCTCTGAGTCTGGATGGGCTCGCTCGTTTCTTGGGGTTTCGGTTGAGAGCTTTGATGAAGCTTTTGCGATTCTGGTCTTATTTATGCTGCGTGTTTCAAAGTGTGTTGCACCCATAATCTATTATGCAAATTTGCAATCCCCCACCGCCAGCTCTCAGCGCGAAAGCGAAAGCGTTTTCGCCATCCATTTTCATGAGAATGGCTTCCTCACGCAGCTGTTTTATCTTGGCTTTCTCTCGTCTGGAGAGCACTGTCGCCACTTAGTGGGTCGGTAAAATAGATTATACACATTCAATACCTCCCATATTTGTATAGGAGATGTAAAAGGCTTTGATCGACGTCCCACCGTCAAAAAAAAAAAAAAAAATTTTGGGACGAGATATCTTGTCCACGGCAGTCAACCGTTGGTTTCTGCTTGACGAGATATCTCGTCAACGGCAGTGAACGTGTTAAGTGAATCGATTTCCCCCCCCACCCCTAATAACTTAGTAACTCCTAACCATAATAACTAGCTGTGATGATACAGTAGCCTTTGTCCTTTTTGTAACAGGTTTATTTCACTTGATGGTGAAGTACAAGGTGTTTTTGTGTGTAGCTGAAGTAAATTGTGTTATTTCTTTTCACACCGTAAATATGGAGTCCAGGTCTGTTTGATGCTCCTGGGCAGATGGACCACTGGAAACCTCTGACCTCTCCTCGACTCTGTTGAGAAGACATGATGTATGACGTCAGATAAGGTCACACACAGACACACACACAGACACACACACACACACACACACACACACACACACACACACACACACACACACACACACACACACACACACACACACACACACACACACACACACACAATGAACTCAACTGTGTAAATGCTGCTCTGATTGGATGTGATGAAGGATCGGACCAATTCTACATCTGATAACTGTGAATCTGACAACAGCATCTGTTGTGATCATCAGTTTCAAATCAATACCTCAGATCAGTAGAGTGCTGTCCATCTTTGAAGTTAAAAGGGTGAGACATAGACCGGTCACTCTTCATGGACACACAGCTGGGCTCAGGGGAGTCTGCTCTCTCCTGCTGCATCCTGAGAGAAACACATTATGAACATTGTGAAGGTATCTGTGTCTTTATGAAGAAGACAATCAGGATGGGCTCTTCACAGGTTAGTCGGTTCAGGAGAGGCAGGCACACAGACTGCTGGTGGTTCAGCTGGTAGCTAGGCTGCTGCTGGGGCTTGGCCTGGTAGCTAGGCTGCTGCTGGGGCTTGGCCTGGTAGCTAGGCTGAAAATCGTACTACCAGTATAGATACACAAGCTTGCGTTAGGAGCGCGCTGATAGGCTTAGCTTGTAAACAACTACGGTGGCTCGTAGTGGACAAACATCATGACATTGCGTTTTCATCCTTATTCCTGTCTAACGTTAGCCCCCAGATGTCCGTCAATTCTTGTGCCTGTTGACGAGCGATTTAAACACAGCGACAGATCGATTCCAAAGGGTTGAATCAAGCGACAGGGAGAAAAATAAATATATCGGTGTGAACACAGCTTTAGCCTATTATCTGCCTCCCGCAAGTGTCATTTTGCGCTCTGGCGAAGATACCATCGCATGGTTCCGAGCGTAAACGCAGTTTTGGGCGCTGCCCGGGCCAAAATAGGAGTTCCAGCGCAATGTGTTGGAAAAAAGGGCCTTTGTTGCTCTCAATTTTACCGCCACCAAATAGTAGGTCTTAGTGCAAAAAACCCCACTACGCCAGGCGTACGCCTGAGCGCAAACAGTATTCTCCGCGCAGTGCAAGAAATCCTCGCTTGGATACATTAAGCACGGCATGGATTTCACTCTCTAACACCTCACGCCTGCACACACTCTTCCCTCCTCAGAATGCCACGTTGATTTTCAACTATCTACATTGCAGAAAAAACACCTTGATTTAAAAATGAGAATTCGTTTGTCATGGTTTTATTAGGCTACATAATTCCCGACCATACAGGTCTGTGGTGTGAGGTAACAGTAGATTGCTTTTGAGAAAGTTGTGCCGGTGTTGTGCCAAAAAGTGATTTGCTGCCAGAAACTGATTTCGCTCCGTGGGACCACACACAGCGCTGCCTCTACCCACACTGTGAGCCCACATTCTCCAGGGAGACCACCTCCGGCGGGCAGACCCCCCTGTGCCAAAAAGTGATCTGTGTTTTGAATTTGATTACCAGGGGAACAAGGGTCTGGCAGGGCGGTAGTCTGTGTGTAGCCCAGGGAGGCGTGGGGTGCACAGGTTCAGCTAGTGCGCCATGAACTGGAGGGGGGTCTCCCCCGGAGGTGGTCTCCCCGGAAAAGGTGGGAGCTGGGCCGGGTAGGCAGGCTGGGTGGTGGGGGTGGGTCAGTGCCCTGGGTGTCCGGGGCTGGCCATGGGGCTCACAGGGTGGGTAGAGGCAGCGCTGTGCGTGGTCCCGCGGGGCGAAATCTGGCAGCAAATCACTTTTTGACACAAATGCCGGTAGGCTATACAGTAACCTCTTTCCCCGCTGTTGTACCATGCAACAATAGCTTAACCCGAGTGCACAATTCTGATATAGGCTATTTAAATAGGATATAATTAAAATCTCACACATCCCTACCCTATTAAAGAAACTAATATTTTTAAATGTGTTTAAATGTGCCTATATCCTCGATCCTCAAACTCCGGACTCTGGTTCGGATCCGGACCCAGACGCCATCCTATGCGGACCCAGCCATATAACCTACAAATCATTGAGAATTATACAATTTTCACGGAGCATTTCTATTTTAAACTGCACCGCTTTATAGCCATTACGGTACTTGTTTATCAGCACAGGAAACTCGCTGACCAATGCATGCGTTGTAAATCATCACATGTGATTCTACTCAGCCAATCAAATGGGCTGCCTAGCTTCCCTGCGAGTGACGTGACACACAGGGGCAGAGCAATGAGAGCATTCGCTCTGCACAGGGGGAGAGATGAGGAAATAAATGCCGGGGTAATAAATGCGAGCGAGACAGCACGCTGATTTTTTTGAACAGCACCCTGACAGACATGATGTATGAGGTCATATAAGGTGTCACAGACACACACACACACACACACACACACAATGAACTCAACTGTGTAAATGCTGCTCTGATTGGATGTGATGAAGGATCGGACCAATTCTACATCTGATAACTGTGAATCTGACAACAGCATCTGTTGTGATCATCAGTTTTAAATAAATACCTCTGATCAGTAGAGTGCTGTCCATCTTTGAAGTTAAAAGGGTGAGACATAGACCGGTCACTCTTCATGGACACACAGCTGGGCTCAGGGGAGTCTGCTCTCTCCTGCTGAATCCTGAGAGAAACACATTATGAACATTGTGAAGGTATCTGTGTCTTTATGAAGAAGACAATCAGGATGGGCTCTTCACAGGTTAGTCGGTTCAGGAGCAGCAGGCACACAGACTGCTGGTGGTTCAGCTGGTAGCTAGGCTGCTGCTGGGGCTTGGCCTGGTAGCTAGGCTGCTGCTGGGGCTTGGCCTGGTAGCTAGGCTGAAAATATATGATGCTGAGGAAGCTCTCATCATCTCAGGTAAAGAGCTCCTCAGCCAAGGCTCAGCGAACACTTGCCTGCAAGCTGCCTGTCTGGACTCATGACTAGAAGCCCTTCCCTAACCACACACATTTTTATAAAACATTAGGTTTAGGCAAGTACAACAATGTGGTTAGGGTTAGGGTTTGGTTATGGTCGTGGTTAGATTATAAAACCCTAATCCTAACCACATCTTTTTTACTTGCCACACCTTTTCAGGAAGAAGCAATTGTGGCGACCAATCAAATGAGTTCAGGGCGGGGTTTTCCCGGCCCATACTAGGAGGAAATGTTGGTCCAGGAACAACCAGTTTGTGCTGCAACAAGTACGTATGATTTGCACCTGTGTGAGACCTGATTAATGAAACAAAGCAGTGTTTGCCTACTATTTCTGTCACTTAATATAGCTCCTTCTAATGGAGAATATGTCAGATGAAAAGTGTCAAATGGAACTGGTGTTGTCAGACCTCACTATATATATATATATATATATATATATATATATATATATATATATATATATATATATATATATATAGTTGTGTTGTCAGGTCTTGTCTGGTCTTTTATATATATATATATATATATATATATATATATATATATATATATATATATATATATATATATATATATATATATAGTTGTGTTGTCAGGTCTTGTCTGGTCTTTTATATATATATATATATAGTTGTGTTGTCAGGTCTTGTCTGGTCTTTTATATATATATATATATATATATATATATATAGTTGTGTTGTCAGGTCTTGTCTGGTCCACTTCTTCTTGATAAAATCTGTGTTTCTGGAATGTGATTTTGTAAAATCAGATTGGAATTCGTATGAGATTATGTTTTTCAAAACCTTTAATCTGTTCCAAAATAATTCATTCAAAGTACTTTGGATACAAATAGGAACACATCTATAGTTTGGCTTATTATTATGTTCTACTTTGAGCACCTGCATAATTTGGCATGTTCTCATGTTCTCAGTCTATTATGAAGTTTAGAGTGTAACAGTCATCTTACTTTGTGTCTGAGGGTCCATGTTCTCATGTTCTCAGGCTATTATGAAGTTTAGAGTGTAACAGTCATCTTACTTTGTGTCTGAGGGTCCATGTTCTCATGTTCTCAGGCTATTATGAAGTTTAGAGTGTAACAGTCATCTTACTTTGTGTCTGAGGGTCCATGTTCTCATGTTCTCAGGCTATTATGAAGTTTAGAGTGTAACAGTCATCTTACTTTGTGTCTGAGGGTCCATGTTCTCATGTTCTCAGACTATTATGAAGTTTAGAGTGTAACAGTCATCTTACTTTGTGTCTGAGGGTCCATGTTCTCATGTTCTCAGGCTATTATGAAGTTTAGAGTGTAACAGTCATCTTACTTTGTGTCTGAGGGTCCATGTTCTCATGTTCTCAGGCTATTATGAAGTTTAGAGTGTAACAGTCGTCTTACTTTGTGTCTGAGGGTCCATGTTCTCATGTTCTCAGGCTATTATGAAGTTTAAAGTGTAACAGTCATCTTACTTTGTGTCTGAGGGTCCATGTTCTCATGTTCTCAGGCTATTATGAAGTTTACAGTGTAACAGTCATCTTACTTTGTGTCTGAGGGTCCATGTTCTCATGTTCTCAGGATATGAAGTTTAGAGTGTAACAGTCATCTTACTTTGTGTCTGAGGGTCCATGTTCTCATGTTCTCAGGCTATTATGAAGTTTAAAGTGTAACAGTCATCTTACTTTGTGTCTGAGGGTCCATGTTCTCATGTTCTCAGACTATTATGAAGTTTAGAGTGTAACAGTCATCTTACTTTGTGTCTGAGGGTCCATGTTCTCATGTTCTCAGGCTATTATGAAGTTTAGAGTGTAACAGTCATCTTACTTTGTGTCTGAGGGTCCATGTTCTCATGTTCTCAGACTATTATGAAGTTTAGAGTGTAACAGTCATCTTACTTTGTGTCTGAGGGTCCATGTTCTCATGTTCTCAGGCTATTATGAAGTTTACAGTGTAACAGTCATCTTACTTTGTGTCTGAGGGTCCATGTTCTCATGTTCTCAGGATATGAAGTTTAGAGTGTAACAGTCATCTTACTTTGTGTCTGAGGGTCCATGTTCTCATGTTCTCAGGCTATTGTGAAGTTTAGAGTGTAACAGTCATCTTACTTTGTGTCTGAGGGTCCATGTTCTCATGTTCTCAGACTATTATGAAGTTTAGAGTGTAACAGTCATCTTACTTTGTGTCTGAGGGTCCATGTTCTCATGTTCTCAGGCTATTATGAAGTTTAGAGTGTAACAGTCATCTTACTTTGTGTCTGAGGGTCCATGTTCTCATGTTCTCAGGCTATGAAGTTTAGAGTGTAACAGTCACCTTACTTTGTGTCTGAGGGTCCATGTTCTCATGTTCTCAGGCTATTATGAAGTTTAGAGTGTAACAGTCATCTTACTTTGTGTCTGAGGGTCCATGTTCTCATGTTCTCAGGCTATTATGAAGTTTAGAGTGTAACAGTCATCTTACTTTGTGTCTGAGGGTCCATGTTCTCATGTTCTCAGACTATTATGAAGTTTAGAGTGTAACAGTCATCTTACTTTGTGTCTGAGGGTCCATGTTCTCATGTTCTCAGGCTATTATGAAGTTTAGAGTGTAACAGTCATCTTACTTTGTGTCTGAGGGTCCATGTTCTCATGTTCTCAGGCTATTATGAAGTTTAGAGTGTAACAGTCATCTTACTTTGTGTCTGAGGGTCCATGTTCTCATGTTCTCAGGCTATTATGAAGTTTAGAGTGTAACAGTCATCTTACTTTGTGTCTGAGGGTCCATGTTCTCATGTTCTCAGTCTATTATGAAGTTTAGAGTGTAACAGTCATCTTACTTTGTGTCTGAGGGTCCATGTTCTCATGTTCTCAGGCTATTATGAAGTTTAGAGTGTAACAGTCATCTTACTTTGTGTCTGAGGGTCCATGTTCTCATGTTCTCAGGGTTATTATGAAGTTTAGAGTGTAACAGTCAACTTACTTTGTGTCTGAGGGTCCATGTTCTCATGTTCTCAGTCTATTATGAAGTTTAGAGTGTAACAGTCATCTTACTTTGTGTCTGAGGGTCCATGTTCTCAGTCTATTATGAAGTTTAGAGTGTAACAGTCATCTTACTTTGTGTCTGAGGGTCCATGTTCTCATGTTCTCAGACTATTATGAAGTTTAGAGTGTAACTGTCATCTTACTTTGTGTCTGAGGGTCCATGTTCTCATGTTCTCAGACTATTATGAAGTTTAGAGTGTAACAGTCGTCTTACTTTGTGTCTGAGGGTCCATGTTCTCATGTTCTCAGGCTATTATGAAGTTTAACCCATGACAGGTCGGAGGAGAGCTGCATCCCGAGGAGTTTAAAGGTGTGCACTCGCTCCACAGCGTGGCCATTAACAACAACAGGAGGTGGGATTGGTTGATTTTGAGGCTTCCTGAGGCTAATGACCATGTCCTTAGTTTTCAGGGCATTGGCTTTCAGGCAGAAGGTCTGGATCTCATGCAGCCACTCCATCCACAGCTGCCTGCATCTGACCAGGAAGAGACCCCATGAGATTTTCAGTGAGGGTTAAGTCGTCAGTAGGGATACAACGATCGATCGGCACGTGACCGGAAATGGCCGATTTCCACGTGATCGGCCTCGACCGGTGATCTGCGCCGGTCACTCTAAATAGCCGATTCTGTGAGCCGATTTTCACGTGACGTGCGTGCACCCCGAAAGCAGCGAGACCGAGACGGATGAGTTGCAGCCAAAACAAAAGCTGCCACTACACACATGCCACAGCATGTCTTCGTCGGTGTGGAAATTGTTCACCGTCAGTGAAGACGATACAAAGCTTGCAGTATGTCACACCTGCAAATCGAAAATAAGCTGCGGAGGGGCAGGGTAGGTTGGAGTCCACTCCAGTCTGAGCGGCTCGCTTCACCTCACCGGCCTCACCTCTTCCCCGACCAGCTGCAGTCCACATCACCGCTGCCTGCTGCTGCTATCTGTCAGTCATGTTGTACCGTGGATACAGGAGAGGACTATTGTTTTCGTATTGCGAATAGAACGACAAACATAATAATAAAACGAATCGGACCAGTGTGCAAGGTTTTCTGTGTGAGATGATTTTTTTTTTCGAATGGCGGATTAAAAAAAAACTGACTGTGTGTGTAAACTCTGATATTCAAACTGAGTCAACTCAAACTCATTTCCTCATCTACTCAATAACAGCCAAATCCACAACTGTAGAGTGGGCATGGCTTCGAAGGTCTCTGGGCTCCAGACCTATATAGGCTATAAACTCCTTGTCCATGGATAACATTTTGACGTTTATTTATTTTATTTTATTAGTTTATTTGGCAGGGACATATACAAAAAAAACATTAAACACCATAGGGGAAGATATGCTTTGTAACAGATTTAGCCATAGGCTACTTTCCATCTGGAGCCCCTGTTCTGTTGCACCTTTTTTCTTTTGGAAAAGTAAATGCATGATAGCTGTGGGATATACTGGTTGTTTTATATTCATTGTATTTACACAAAAAAGAAAAGCTCTGTCCAGTAACCTGGAACACTTTTATTTTGAGATGTTTTTGAGTGAGATCGTCCTACCTCATGCAAATGATAAGAAATGTGACATGAATCTTAATTTTCTATTAAAGCAAAGTAAAAAAAAAAAAAAAAAAACGTCAAAAAATAACCCGTCAATTATTGTTCTTAGAAAGAAAATCGGAATCGGCCAAAATCGGTATCGGCAAGTCAGACTATTCAAAAATCGGAAATCGGAACCGGCCAAGAAAATGGCAATTGGTGCATCTCTAGTCATCAGCGTATTTTACAGGGTCAACGCTGCATGGTATCATACTGTCTAGAGAGAGTTCATACACAGGACGAATAGCAGAGGGGAAAAGACCCCAGCTTGTGGCACGCCCGCTTTCACAAATTTAGGTTTTGAGTGGAAGTTACCCCACTTGACAGCCTGCTGCCTGCCATCTAGGTAGCTGGAGACTGAGAGCCAGATGTGCTGTGAGATGCCAAGACCTTTGAGTGATTGTAAGAGCTGGCAATGGTCGATGGTGTCAAATGCCCGAGTGAATTCTATAAATGAGGCATGTACGTCTAATCAACAGCGTCGTGCCATCCTTGGAGGATGTGCAGCAGAGCTGAGACAGTAGATCTGTTTTTCATGAAGCCATGCTGTGAGATGTGTATTTTGCCCTCGGTTTCCTGTAGTAGTATGTCCTTCAGGATCCCCTCATACACCTTTCCAATACAGCTTAGAAGGGAGATTTGGCAGTAGTCCTGAGGGAATGAGGGGTTATTTTGCTTAGGTACAGCACAGACCAGGGAATAGCAAATACAAGCTCACCTCAATACTGTAAGGACAGGGGTTCCCAAACTTAAGAATGCCGTGGCCCACTTTGAAATCTGAAATTCTTCCGGGGCCCACCCAACCCTTTAATCACAACTCTGATCAACACACAAGACTAAGATGATGTATTTCCCCATATGTTTTATTTTATTCTATATTTTTTATTTCATTAACAGAGCAGGTGAACTTGACCATAAGGGAAATTGATAACTCATCATCCACATACAAAAACATTTAGGCAAAATACCCAAAAGCAGATTGTCACAACTTTCTCCCCCCTTTACTCATCAGAAGTATTTGCATGCATAACACATTTGTTGAGACAAAATGTGATGAGCAACAACAGAAGAAATCAATCCACAAGCCATTAATGATAGGCTGTGAAAAAAGCTACCTTATCTGTAAAGGGGAGACTCGTCGGTACCCATTAAACCAATTTTCATTCAGATCAATTGAGCTGAGAGGTCAGGGGACCCCTTTGAAATAGTTTTCCCTCGCCAACATTTTACCTATGTTTGGAGTAGGGATGGGCATTTCTAGCAAAAACACTATTCGAAATTCGCTGGCCAAAGTCGACTTTTAATCAAAATTCGAAGGGGGGGGGGGATTTTTTTTATTTTATTTTTTATTTTTTTTGTGGGTTACATGACATTGACATTTTCGAAAATAAAAAACAGTTTTGACAATCATGAGTGGTTCATTAAATATTTAGTAGGCTCAGGTCTGAGTGCCAAAGGGGTGCCAAAGTCACCCCCTCTCCCTCTTCATGGGATTTCATCCGCCATTCATTTTTCCATAAACCTTGCTTAAAATGCTTATAAAAATTGTTTTACTTGCTCAAACCAAGCGATTCGACTATACTTAGAATCAGAGGAGACAATGCAACATTTCACTCACCCAATTTCTTTTTTTTTTTTTCTCCGAATTTCGACTTTCAATAATAAAAGTCGACCTTGATAATAACAACGATTATTCGAAAATTCGAAATTCGATGCCCATCCCTAGTTTGGAGCATTATTTAGCCCACTTACAGACAAGCTAGCATATTATGCTTGGTACTAATGGATGTCTTAAGGCTGAATTATACTCGACCAAGCTCCGTGGGGGTGTGGCCCCGCGAGTCTCCGTGAGTCACCGTGCAGACCTCGCGCTGGGGCAGATGCCATTATACTCAGAAAGTGATCAGCATGTATTGTACAATGGTGAGAACAGCCCGTGAAAAGTCGCAATGAAACTCTGTGCAGTACTGAGTGCGCTTTCACTCTCAAATGACCCCACATCAGCACATGAAGGAATCACCAAACTTGTTTTTACTGAAAGCCGTTTTAGTTCTCAGCCCTACTCTGTGCTGCTTTTAATCTCTCTCAATAATGCTCTCAACACAACACATTTACTTGGTGAAGTGACTAAAAATGAACAGTTGCAAATCAAAGTTTATAGCCTACCACATGGGTCAAGAAATGTGACGAAAACACAGCTCAGTGTTCAGGGCTCAGTGGCTTGAAAGCGGACATGTTTGGAGAGAAGCCGTGCGCTGCTCGCGCTGTTAGAAAAAAAATCATGCACAAGGCGAGCGCCAGATGGAGGTAGTGCCCAACCACGCCCAACAAATTTACATCATTTGATGCGCCCGCCCCTCGCTCCACCCTCGCGCCCTTCACGGCAGGGTGAGCATAATACAAGCTTTAGGTCTTCTAGGTTCTTCTGATGACAGGATCTCCACTGTAGCTTTAAAACTGATCCTGCTACAGCCATTTGATTGCCCGCGGAAATCAGGAGTGTTGGCAGACCACTCACTACCCACCTGCAGTACCTCCACGGTCCACTAGTGGGCCACAGTTTGGGAATCAGTGCTGTAGGATATCAAATAACATTTCCTCATTGCAGTATAACCAGTCCTCTTACCTTGTGTCTGAAGGTCCAGGTTCATTACTGAAGTCTGGAGGTTTATCCATAGAAAAGTCACTCTTCATAGACAGACAGCTGGGTACTGGAGACTCTGCTCCCTGGCGGGTGGGGGAAGATGCTGTGGAAAAATGTAAAAGTAGATTTGAAATGTAAAAACATTGGGCACCACTGACCTCGGGGGTTTGTGGAGGTACTGCAGGGGGTCCGCCAATTGTCATCCAAATAAATGTGGAAATTTTAGAAATTCATTTTAGACAAAAATAATAATTTGAGACTCACAGTCTAACCAGTTCTCTTACCTTCCTGGTTCTTTCTTTTCTTCTTTTTTTTCTTTTTCTTTCCAGGTTCATTACTCAAGTCTGGAGGTGTGTCTTTAGACCAGTCAGTCTTCATAGACAGACAGCTGGGTACTGGAGACTCTGCTCTCTGCATGTGGTGCTGACCTCTGCAAACACAAATGTTTGATACATATCATCATTAGCTCTAGTAAAGACACACAACTTCTTGCAACGTTGCACATTGTCAGTTTTTCTGACATCTGGAGTTTTTGATAACATGGTCTGTTGATAAGTGTCCAGGATGCCAGGTTTTGCATCAGTGGTATCCACGGCAACAAATGAGGAAAGATGGCCCCTCCCATTCAGGTCTTTGACACAGTCCTGCACGTTATAAACTCATGTAGTCCCACTGAGCGCGCTCAGTCAACGTTGGAGCTGAATAGACTTTAGAACTGATGCCATCATCACCGTACATTATCATCATCATCATAATCATCACCATCATCAGGTTTACAATGTGAGTGTGCCAGGTCTCCCAGGAAGCTGTTTCAAGCTTTTGAAGGAGCCTGATCTCATACAAGGCCTACAGGTATCAATGGACAAACATACATACATAAAACACATGTATCACATGACACTTAACTCATTGAGTGCCAATGACGACAGTTGTCGTCAATTCGAATACTAACGTAGAGTGCCAAAGACGACGATTGTCGTCAATTGCCTTTTTTGACGGTGGGACGTGGATCAAAGCCTTATGTATGTCCTGTACAAATATTGTAGCTATTGAAGCTGTATAACCTATTTTACGGACTCATCAGGTGGCGACAGTGCTCTCCAGATTAGAGAAATGTCCGAAATATAGCCTGAAAAAGCCCCCTGATCAAAGAGAAAGCGCTCATGCTGCAGCCCAGAGCCATGTAGATTGCTCTGGCTGCAACTGACGGTGCCTGGCAACAGCAGTCAATCCGCGCACACAACTGAGCTCCTCTGCCTCTGTCTGTCTGTCTGCATAGTTTCTTCACACGATTAGCCGCCAGAAAGGCAGCACCCGACGCCGAACGGCCAAACCTTTTCCTGCAGTCCCGTTTGGCATTTCCTTGTCGCGCTGGGAGCCGCCCGGGAGCCGCCCGGCGCAAAAACGGAGGCTCCGAAAATAGACTGGGTGCGTGTGGGGAGGAGTTTGCAGCTGCGGGGGGGAGAGGGGGGTGGGGCACGCAGGCTCCACAGAACTACACCACATCACTACATCAGAAAATATTAGCTAGAGTCAGTGAATGTGCTTGAAATGCTGCATTTCACAAAAGGCTGAATATCTTAGCTTCTAGATAGAAATGCCTGTATTTGCTGTTTTTGACCTATCTTCTCCGGCTGATAACTAAAGAACGGAAAATGGTATCAATAAACTTTTTTTTGCTGATGATACAATAGAGTCTCCTTGTTCTTTTTCCGTGTTCGGTGTTTACATAGTAATATCACACAATATTCTGTGGGCCTCGAGAAATCACTGAAAACGCTCTGAAACTCTGGCACTGGGAGCGTCCGTTCTCCAAAAGTGGCTGGCACTCAATGAGTTAATACAACACATACAACATACATACATACCACATAATACATATTACAATGACAGAGTTCCATTATCAGAGGGCTGTAGATACTACCGTAAATTCCGGACTATAAGCCGCGGCTTTTTTCCCGTTTTTTGGCCCCTGCGGCTTATATAACGGTGCGTCTTATCTATGGATTTTTTCAGAAAAAAAAAAAAAAATACAAATAAAATCTCTCTTTTTTAGCACTCTTTCTAACTATAAATCCACTTCTGTTTTAATTTCCTCTCTTGCCCTCTTTTCACCACACCGCGGACACTGTGTGCACTGTAAAAATAAACAACGGTGGTGTTGTGTTATGTTGTTTTGTTGAAATGTTACGGTAATACGGTAAATGGGAGCTTCTTCAAACAGCCATCTCTTTCCCGACAATCCCCTCTGTGCGTGACCACTTACATATGGTAATTACGGTAAGCAAACGGCCACTCGGCCATCAACTCCCTCCCCCGACTACCAGGAGAAAATCACAAACTTCGGCGAATTCACACAAAGGAAGATCAAGGAATATTCCATCGAACCGGAGCAGATCATAAATATGGATGAAGTGCCTTTGACGTTCGACCTGCCACTCACTCGGACTGTTAACAAGAAGCGCCCTGGAGGATTCTTTCACCAAAAAAAAGCTTTGCTCGTTCTCGACAGCATGAGAACGAGCAGTAGAAGCAACACTCTCACTTACCATGGGGAAGGTACGCAGAAATTCACACGACGCAGCTTTCAAGTTGAAAGCAGTCAATCTCGCATTAAAAGAGGGAAACAGAGCAGCCGCGCGTAACCTGGGCATCGATGAGTCAATGGTGAGGCGTTGGACGGTGCAGCAGGAGGAACTGTCTCAGCACGGAATATTATAGGAGTGTGAAAACATCCACAATCACCAACGGGTTCCAAAACGCTGGACTGCTGCGGGATGAAGAGGATGACGCCGCCACAGCTGGCGCTGAGGGCCGTCAGAGGCTTCAGAGGCTGTTCGATGCCGACAGTGACGAAGAGGAGTTCGTTGGTTTTGAGTGACAATGAAGGAGAGAGGAGAGTGGTTGACGAAGCCACCCTGAACCTGTTCGTTTCCGACACTGAAGATGAGGACTTTGGTGGTTTCAGTACGCAGGAAGAAGAGGAAGACGAGGATTAGTGACTTGACTTCTCTGGTTACAGGTTTGCTGCACATATAGCCTATTGTTGTGTGATTTTGTCTGGGGATTAGTGACCTGACTTTTGTTTTGTTTTGTTGAAATGTTAATAAATGGGAGCTTCCCCAATCAGCCATCTCTTTCCCAACATTCCTCTCTGTGCACGAACCCTTTCATATGGTAATTAAACATCAAAACACCCGCGGCTTATAGACCGGTGCGGCTTATAGAAGAAAAAAATAGTCAATTTTGGTCCCGCGGCTTATAGACCGGTGCGTCTTATAGTCCGGAATTTACGGTAATTACAAGCAGGGCCGGTTCCAGAACAAGATGACTAGGGATTCATCCTAGATAGGAAGGGGTGCACATGCACGGGCCGACCCGGATGGCCCGTGCATGTGCATCCCTTCAAAATTTTGACATGTTATTTTACAAAAAATAATGCATTTTACCATCATTTCAAGTAGAATGATACCAGCCAAGCAAGAATATTTCAAGTGTTTCAAGTGCTTTACTGAAATATTTGGACCATATAATGATAATACAATTATCTCAACCTTAAAAGGTTACATATAGGTGCCAAAAAGCCATAAATTCACATCAAAGAACAAAGAAAAACAACAATTATAATTCAAGTTTAAACAGTAAGTGTGCAGCTGCAGCATTTATTAAAAAATAAAAATAAAAATAATATTTACCACTATTTTAAACTGAGCATGCAGACAATTAAAAGGAGGGTGCAATGCGTGCTTTTGCACCCCTGTAAAACCAGGCCTGATTACAAGTAGGATTCAAGAGTTTTTCTTTCAGAGCTTTCTTAAAGGAGAATTTCATTTTTTTTTTAACCTGGACCCATCTCCTGGCATTAATTATGATTTAGCCACTCACCCAGTGATCTCCGCGGCGTTTCTGGCCGTCCTAGCGTTGTAACCTATGTGGGGTTTGGCGTAACCTATGTTCGTTATTTCGAATCCCACATAGGTTACGCCAAACCCCACATAGGTTACGCTAAAACCACCACCACAAAGCGTCCTCCTGTACTTGGCCAGTCGGCAGGAAAGTATCGCGGGACTTCACGAGACTTGGTGACCGAGATCACGTTTGAGGTAATTTGATCCCTGTGCGACTCCAGGAAACAGCCTTTGGCGAAATATCACTCTGGTGGTTCTTGAGGGATCAGATTATGATGATATTTGGCGAAAACGGGAATAAAAATAGCTATTTAGATGCAGGAAAGACAGGCTCACACTTGGCCCCAAGTCAGCTCCATTTTACAACTGACTTGGACGCTATTGATCTCAAAACAAAGCTAGGACGGCCAGAAACGCCGCGGAGATCGCTGGGTGAGTGGCCAAATCATAATTAATGCCAGGAGATGGGTCCAGGTTAAAAAAAAACGAAATTCTCCTTTAAAGGTGGAGATGGATTTCAACATTTTCCTACTGTCATCGAGCTCATTCCAGATCTGTGAGCCCCTGCATGTAATACTTAAGCTGCTACATTTAAGCTTTCTCTTCTTTCTTTTTTTAACCAAAGATAAGATGTTTATTTCTAGTATTATGAGTGTGCAGGGGACAGCAGACTGGAATGAGCTCAGCCAGTCTGAAATTCATATTATACACAACTTGATACATCAAGCAAGCATTTTGGTGAAGATGAAAATCAGCAAGCCTCAGGAGACCATAGCGATGGAACAGAGGGCGTGTGGGTGTGTTAAACCCCGACCAGGACATGGCTCGTATTATTTTCTTTTGCAGACTTTCAAGTTTCTTGTAGTGACTAGGAAAGGTGTTGCACCATATGACATTACAGTAGTAATGTTTAGAGTGTAACAGTCATCTTACTTTGTGTCTGAGGGTCCATGTTGAGGACTGAAGAGTAGAAACTCCTCCACAGACAGAGAGCTCTCAGGAGGCTCTGCTCCAACCTCTTCCTCCACACGACCACTCATCTTCTGAGAGGAGAACACACACACACACACACACACACACACACACACACACACACACACACACACACACACACACACACACACACACACACACACACACACACACACACACACCTCATGAGTAGGGCTGAACAATTTTGTGAAAACATCTTAATTGTGATTTTACCACGTGCACAGAGCATGGTCAAGAGACGGCTCTTTAGGGTGAGTCAGTCATTCAGTCAGTCAGTCAGTCAGTCATTCAGTCAGTCAGTCAGTCAGTCAGTAAGTCTTAATGGTGAGATTCCCTCTCGTTTCCCAATGGGGTGCTGTGTTTCAATCGACACTGCGTGAATTACAACGAGCGCACCTAGACACAAACACACACACACGCACGCACACACGCACGCACACACACACACACGCACACACACACACCTACACACACACCTACACACGCACACACACACTCACACACACACACACACACACACACACACACACACACACACACAGTGCAGTGGGGTACAGTGTGCATGACAGTGTGTGTCCTGCAAGATTAGAAACCGAGATCTTTGCAAATATTGAGTTTTGAAATGTGTGTTTCAACATTCTGACCCAGTGATCCTTTGGATCCACATTAAAGGAAGACATTCACATATTTCTGTATGTTTTGGTTACGTTATTTCACAACTATTTTAACATGACAGCATGGCTGCTGCACTTCAAGCATGAGAACAGAGTCGCAGACGCGGTGCCAGCAAGTGCAAGCAGGTCTGTGTCAAAACATTCAACACTGAAACGTGAATATGGAGCTATAAAATACATTATTTTTAGAAATACGACACAGCAAAAACCACATGGGATAGTTTAATCTCCCCGATTATGAAGCTGCAACCCAATCATGTTGTCATTTTGTCTGAAAACCACAATATGTCAGCCCAGTCTCCAAAAAAAGTTCAATAGTAACATTGGTCCACAGCCTAAAAATGTTTCTATGTCACAACTATGGATGCACCGATCGATCGGCACGTGACCGGAAATGGCCGATTTTCACGTGATCGGCCTCGATCGGTGATCTGCGCCGGTCACTCTAAATAGCCGATTCTGTGAGCCGATTTTCACATGACGTGCGCGCACCCCAAAGCACCGAGACAGGCACCCAGCCACCACACCACACACGCGAGCATACCTTCCTCGTTGTGGATTTTTTTCACCGTCAGTGAAGTAGACAAAGCTCGCAGTTTGTCACACATGCAAGTCGAAAATAAGCCGTGGAGACAGAGATGCGGCTGAGTCCCGCTCGGCTGGAGTCCAGTCTGAGCGGCTCGCTTCACCTCACTGGCCCCCCTCTCTCTGCTCTCTCTACCCGGGAAGCAGTGCTGCTGCACCCGGCCACAGCGCACAGCCGACTTGGCGAGGTGAACGCGAGCATTGTGTCCAGTATAACCATTCCCGACCTGCCTTTTCCATTCCACATCAGCGCTGCTGCCTTAGCCTGTCAGTCATGTTGTAACGTAGATACAGGAGAGACTATTTGTTTCGTATTGCAAATAGAACGACGGACATAATAATAAAAATGCATCGGACTCAGTGTGCAAGTGTGCAAGGATTTCTGTGCGTGACGATATTTTTTCGGATGGCAGATAAAAATACGCATACCAAACTTCGGACTGTGTGTAAACTCCGCCTGATATTCAGACGGAAGATCGTTACTGTAACTCATAAACTCATTTCCCCTCTACTCAAGAGGACTGGTCTGGAGCCAGTCTATAAACTCCTTGTCCATGGATCATTTTGATGTTCTGTTGCACCTGTTTTCTTTTGGAAAAGTAAATGCATGATAGCTGTGGGATATAGGCTATTGGATTTAATTTAATTTTTGTATTCATTGTATTTGCACAAAAAAGCTCTGTCCAGTAGCCTAACCTGGAACACTTTTATTTTGAGATGTGTTTGAGTGAGATGGTCCTACTTCATGCAAATGATAAGAATTGTTTATTTGTTTATTTGGATCCCCATTAGATGTAATAATTGTTCTATGAATCTTAATTTTCAAACAAAGTTACAAAAACGTTTGTGTAAGCTGTCAATTGTTGTTTTTAGAAAAAAAAATCGGAATCGGCAAAAATCGGTATCGGTAAGTCAGACTATTCAAAAATCGGAAATCGGAATCGGCCAAGAAAATGGCAATCGGTGCATCCCTAGTCACAACAACACCTTATGTCTTTAACTAACAGGTCAACTATTCTGTCGTGTCTCACACACACACACACACACACACACACACACACACACACACACACACACACACACACACACACACACACACACACACACACACACACACACACACACACAGTACTACCCTGGTAAGTTAGTGTCACCTTATTTTCTTCAAACAACATGTCTAATTAAAAACAGTGTGTATTAACTCTTTGCTCACCAGAGTATTTTTTAAGTTGCCACTGAGTCGCCAGAATTTGTGATCATATTCACTCATCTTTCAGGACCCACAGAATATTTTGTTCTATGAATATGCTTCTGTTTTCACACACACACACACACACACACACACACACACACACACACACACACACACACACACACACACACACACACACACACACAAGCTTCATTCATTATTTTTTTTTTTATCAACACTTGATTTCAGTGAAACACTGCTGGCTTATGAGAAATCAGCCCGGTGAACCCGCCCTCAGAGACGAGAGGCGGATGACTCAAACGCAACACAGCAGTCTGCTCTGTAGGCAAGTCGACGCATGTCATCTTAGTTAGTAGCGCCCTCTGTAGGCCTAATATGAAGCAGATTAGTTTACCACCCATTGAGCTATATTAAATATATATATATCGATGTTCCCACCTCGCTCTGAAGTCCTGATCTGTCTGCAGAAAGTCAACAAGCCGTTTCTCTCTTTATGAGGAGTCATGTGACTGAAAGATGCTCATCTCGCAGAGTCTCAGACACACAGATGGAATAAAACTGGGTTAATTTAACGGTTTAATAAACTGCGTCATGTCGGCCTTCTGTGAAGTACAGGCCCCGCCCACATCAACTTCCCTGTTTGTTTTACTGACGCCATTATCTCACTGTTACATCTTTTCTATGAGCGTTACTTTGAGAGAGAGGAAAAGAGGCAGGTGAATGCAGTAAAACACCTGCGATCAGTAACAAACTGACTCAGACACTTTTACAATCAACAGATGTGAACTCAGACAGTGGAAAAAGGTGACAGATATCAGCCAGGGCAGAGACACTAAACCACTCAGAAACCATTCACTTACTTAGCAGCACCAGTTCGAGAAGGTGACTGACACCTCACCTAAAGGCACGATAATAATAATAACGTTACTAATGTAGTATTAACACTCACCCTGCGTCTTCTCTCTGCTCTCTCAAAATGGTGTCGGTGTGACTCTGAGTTGAACTGCGACACACTTTACTTCCACTGTCAACAGTTACTTTGCTCCGCCTCAGCCTGTATAGAGAAGTGTCGTGGCAGCAGGGCTGGATGATGATGATCAAAACGTCGCTCCGAGTGTTTCCGGCTCTGGGCGGAAGACCGTGCTGTGCTCCAGGAACAATATTCCGCTCAATTCTTGCGTTCCGTTTAGAAAACATGGGCGACGCGAGTAACGAGAGTTAGCTCAAAACAAACACTTCGTTTGGTATGTCCATGCTTCTTATTTTTTCTCTAACTCGTAGCGACTGACTGCCTGCTGTTGCATTTCTGTGGGGGAAGGAAAACACTGCAGCACACAGGCCACCGGAAGACGGGGGCGGGTCTTCTTCTGTCTTCCTGCCTCAGTAACTGCCAGGCTCTCTCTCTCCCCCTATGCTCTCCCCTCTGAGAGAGCCTGGTGACGCGGCAGGGCTGGGAAAGTAACTGATTACATGTATTGTAGATTGGATTTATTGTGGATTTATTGATCCAATTCGCTGTGCACTGTAAATATTGACTCTTTTATTGTTTACTTTATGTTTGATATCTTAAGGTGCAAAATAAATAACACCTAAAAACACTTGGCTCTTAGAAATGACCAGTGAGTGCAGCCAAGAAATAAATGACTGGGTTTCTAAGAAAATGATGCTCTGTAATCCAAAGATGTAAACACGATTATTATATTATTATATATTATATTATATTATTATTGAGAAACAGATAAGACAAGATTAGCAAAGCTGTTCTTTGTTGTTGTTGTTTTTTGCGGGGGGGGGGGGGGGGTTCCTGAGGAGCTCCAGTAGTCAAATGCAGGAGGAAATTTGTTCAAAAGTAATCAAAAAGTAAAATAATCAGTTACATTACTTTTATATTGTGATACTTGGATTACTGATTACAATTTTTGATAGGTAACTATTAATTGTATCCAATTACATTTTAAAAATAAACTTCCCAACCCTGGTTACCAATCACAAGTTCCAGAGGCAGCTGCGGGCGGGATTTAGGTGTGACGACAGCTAGAAGCGAGCGATGATAGACAGATGGTTCATCCAATCACCTGCCAGGGATTCTTTAAACACACCCTTTTCCAAACCGTTTCCAAAGACGAGCTCCCACATGGTTCTGTGAACAAACCATCTGGCGTATATATATATATATATATATATATATATATATATATATATATATATATATATATATACATATATATATATATATATATATATATACATATATATATACACACGTCCTATAACTTAATTTCCATTCATACTCCCTGAAGTCATTATTTCCACCATGTATGTATCAAGTTGAGCCACAGTCTACTGGTTGCTTTTGTAACAGATTTTAATCTTTATTGAAGGAAAAGATCAAATAGAGAACACATGTACAATACTTCAGCTACAGAGAAACAAGCCGTGTAGCTGAACAAAGACATGCGCACATTTCCAACTTTGTCCAAATGAAATAGAAACACGTGAAAGGAGAATGAAAGGGAAATAGTGTCTGAAGTGCTGCTGTGCAAAGTGCCACAAATCAATCCTCTTTATCGACATAGATTTGACTCTACTGTAACTATACTACAGACTTTACTGTACAAACCACCTGCAAGCAGCAGCTGAAAGATACTTAACTCAGACGTGGATCTAGGATTTCAAACAGCCCCCCCCCCCCCACACACACACTTTGTACTGGAGCGCCCTCTAGCGGCTTTCCGCCTCAGTACATGGCTCTCATGAACAGGGCAAAGCAAGAAGATATAATCATATCTCAAACTTGTATCAGTTACCAGGGTCCTTACACATTTTCAATCAAAGAAAATCACATACTTTTTCCTCTGAAGATGTTGTCTGGTGTTCAATATGATTAACGCAGATCTAGATCTAGATCTGGTCTGATGAAGAAATATCAGAATATGTGAGATGATCGGCAGGGTTCCTACATGCTTTCTTTCACATATGGCCGATGTTCTTGACTAGATGTGATGTTGGTGCAGCTATTTGATATAATGCATGCTGACAGTGGCTGGCTCATAAGAGCATCCCTCTATCTGAACATTATTCTTCACATCAACACAAGCTGTGTATTCAAAGTGGGTCTAGACCAAGATCAAAACTAGAATTGTGTGTGTATCGGACCTGAACTACAACATTTTCCATACTTTTCCCAGACTTTTGTTTTCAAATCACCAAACTATTCACTTTCCAGACCTGCATAGGAACCCTGAGTTACAGAAGCATGGATACAAGTGGACAGATGGTAATCATATACATATAGAGGGGACTCATATTTAGTCCCTTTGTGCAGCATGGGTTGCTAGTCGTCCATGAGGGGGGGGGGGGCAGCAAATCAGTGACTGTGCAGAGGAGAGGCAGCGCCCCCTAGCTGCTGTCAGCCTGGAGCATCTTCTCGATCTCTTGGTCCCACTGCTCGTCTCTGTCTGTGGCCTCGCTCACCACCTCGTACTCCTGGAGCTCCTGCTGCAGCTCCTTCTCCCAGTCTGCCGGCTCCTCTGGAGGAGGGAGGAGGGAAGAGGGAGGAGGGGGGAGGAGGGGGGGAGAGAGGAGAGAGGAGGGAGGAGGGGGGGAGGGAGGAGGGGGGAGGAGGGAGGAGGGGGAGGGAGGAGGAGGGAGGATGGGGGAGGGGGGAGGGAGGAGGGAGGAGGAGACACACCACAGAGGTGGTAAGATGGCTTTAGTTAGTCAAATTAGCATGCCAAATGACATCATGACTGACACAACACTGATATATTGACTATGATTAAAAATCTGATATCAAATCAGGCTTGTATATCTTTGATATGATGGCTATCATAATAGCCATTGAAAAAACTATGAGGCTATGCAGTA
Source organism: Poromitra crassiceps (assembly GCF_964638095.1). Taxonomy (NCBI): domain Eukaryota; kingdom Metazoa; phylum Chordata; class Actinopteri; order Beryciformes; family Melamphaidae; genus Poromitra; species Poromitra crassiceps. The sequence goes on from NC_139645.1 coordinate 24,528,703, forward strand.
ACAAGCTGCTCCAGTGTTTAGCCCACACCTAGACACAGCCAACTAGCTGCTTATTCTTTATACACTATATTTATATTTCTGATACAAAGGCACACGGGAATAAAAGACAGGGAAGACTCAATTCCATCACAACATCAACAAGAGATCTAAATCTAAAAGAGATTTGCTCACAGGTTCAGCAGCGTCAAGTCAGCCAGAATAAAACAGAAACGTCCGGTTATAACCGTCAAAATAATGCCATTTAAATCAAAGTACTGTCGCAATGTTTTGTGTGATCCGAAATCCCCCAAGTACCAAAGAGGAAATAAAGAAAAAATTAGCAGAGAAACCTGTTGTAAATAAACATACAATGTTGTGCCTTCCAAAAGCCAATTTTAACCCATAGTGAGTTGACTGGTCTGTACACCCAGCAGCATTATGTAGCCTATTGGTTTTAATAAATTAGCGCTTTCATTTTGAAGGTAATATTGCCTCGCTTCCGGTATCGAAGCTCTTTTTTTCAACTTGCTTTCACTGACCAAAAGGGGGCGTGGCAATCACAAAAAGGAGCCTAACTTCTAAACGGATTCACGTAACACCACGACACTTAGAAAGGCTGGCAGAGGTATGATGTGCTCTACCGAGTGCCGTAGTAGTAGTAGTAGTAGTAGTAGTAGTAGTAGTAGAGTTGTTGTTATTATTATTAATATACATTTAATTACATTTTTGGCCTCAATGCTCTTTCCCCAGGCTTTTCCACCCTACCAAATATAAAATTCGGTGGGAAACAAGAGTGCTTCTGATTTTTTGATTTTTTTAAATGAAAAATCTGCAACATCGGCACAAAATATCGTCTTTATCAGCAGCTTGAATGCAGAATGCTCATTTCCAGCTTAAGAAATGTAACAGACACACAGTTCCCTAAAGGATGAAACAAAAGTGTAAGAAAGCCGACCTTCAGGAGAGGGGCTGTCCTTCTTATCCAGCACCAGCTGCTCCATCTCTTTCTTCAGGTCGTCCTGGTTGATGTTGGCGGAGTCAAACGCGTCGCTCACAAACTCCGACACCCCGGGACTCGAACACATGTCCTCCTCTTCCTCCTGGGCCGGCTGGGACTGAAAACAGAGAGCTTCTTCCTCAGCCACTTGTATACATACTAGGGGTGTCACGATACACTCAGTTCACGATACGATACGTATCACGATACTGGGTTCACGATAACGATACGATACGATACGATTTTAACAATATTTTTTTAAACTTGAATAATGACAATATATGACTGGAAAAGTAGTATTTTATTTGAAATGCACAAATACAAAACATGCTGTTGTGGGAAATTGTTATTACAATAACAACTAGAAAAAACATGAGATTGGAGATAAGACTTATCTTGAAATAAAATGAGTTACACCGTCACTTAGATTTACTTTGAACTAAAAGGTTTCTCAGCAGTATAAATTCTCATTATGCATCTTCAGTTTTTCTTCAAACTCAAACAACAAGACTTTTCTTAATCTATTTTTTATGCATCTTCAGTTTTTCCTGTCAAGTAAACAGTTTTGCCAGAAACTCAATTGAATGGTTTCTCTCCTGTATAACTTCTCATGTGTCTCTTCAGAGACTTGTTCAACTGAACTACTTTCCACACATTGAACTTCAACAAACAAAGACGTTTCTTTGTCTATTTTTGGGGGGGGGGGGGAAAAAAAAAAAAAAGTTTTTTTTTTTTTTTTTTTTTTTTTTTTTCTCTCGATATGAGATTTCATCTCAACGATACATATCGTGACGTTTTACTATCGCGAAATTTCGTGGGACGATATATTGTGACACCCCTAATACATACTGAGCATACACAACCACCACATCCACAGTATAGCACTCTTACCTTCTGCATGTCACTGATGGAAACAGGTGGGGTTTTTGCTCTGACATTTTCTGCAAAGAAATTATATATTTTTTTTAATTTAGTGGCTAGGATATGAATATATATATATATATACACATACATACATACATACATACATACATACATATATATATATATACACATACATACATACATACATACATACGTATACATATATATATAAATATATATATATATATATATATATATATATATACATTAAGGTGACATCCTCAGGGGACACTGGCCCCTCTGTCCCCCTCCTCCCTCTAACCTGTTAAGGTGACGTCCTCAGGGGAGACACTGGCCCCTCTGTCCCCCTCCTCCCTCTGCTGCTGCTGGGCTGCCAGCGCCGTCAGCTGGGCCGATTGCTTGATCAGAGACACCCGGTAGAAGTAGTTCCTCCAGAACGCCTCCTCCTTCACACTACAAACAAACACAAACACAGGTGAGTCATCATAATGGACCGGACCAGGGTTACATTGACATAGAAACCAAAATAATTGAGTTCTAAATAAGAGTCAGATATCGTCCAATCACTGTCATCCACATCTGATACCATGGTTATGATTTTTATTGATCACATATTAATTGTAGAATTGATCAATACTACATTACGTCTATGGGGTTTTGAAAGGTGCCATAAAAATAAAGCTTTAGCGTACTTACGTCCTAAATTGAGTGAGGTATTTTGATAAAATTCTGGACTAATATGCATAAATGTTTTATTATTACTGTTGTTTTTATTATCATTCTTGATTCTTGTAATATGAATGATATTATTATACTTTGAGTTTTAGTATTTTTTCCCATGGTCTAAAATATGCTTAACATACTTAAAATACTTGCATATTGCACTTGGAATTTTAGTGCTTTAGTCATGGCATCATATTACATGGAAGCTATTGAAAGAAATCATGAATTTTCCATAAAAATATTAATATAAAATACAAGAATCACTCAAATCAAATATAATGAGGTGTGTCTTATTTGTCCAGTCTAGTAATAATCTGGTATTGATTTGGAGGCAGTCGGTCACATTGCATGGGAGCTATTGGAAAATAAATCAAGAATTTTCCATAAAAATGTTTATAAAAAAAAAAATATTACCCATAACAATTAATTTCATTACACACAACAAAATCAATTACTTTTCCAAAACGTTCAATGATTTTACAAATGTCATGACTTTTCCAGGCATGGAAAACAAAATATTGAAATTCCATGACTTTTCCAGTTTTCCAGGTATTGCATGACTGTGGGAACTCTGCGACATTAATTAGACCACACACGCGCACACGTACACACACACACACACACACGCGCGCGCGCACGCACACACACACACACACACACACACACACACACACACACACACACACACACACACACACACACAGACACACACACACACACACGGCCTACTGACTGTTTGGGGACCAGGTCGAAGCACATGCGGTTGAGCAGCTGGTCTTCTTGTAGCATGACGGTGGCCAGAGGGTACATCTCCTCCATGACGAAGCAGAAGTGCACGCCGGCCGGGGGGTCGCGCAGGAAGTTCCTCTTGTCCTACAGGAAGACACATCACCAGCGCCTTGCTTTTTTACTAGGGATGCACTATATATCGGCAATATAAATAAATAAATAAATAAATACATAAATACATAAATATAAATATATATATAAATATTAATAATAATAATATCGGTATCGGCATCAGTCAAGAGAGTTGGAAAATATCGGATATCGTCACAGCTACTTACCAAATACATGAATCATTTGAAATAAAATGTTGACTTTAAATGATCTGATTATAAGCTAATGTGATTGACAAGATTCTGCCTATAAAAGCTCCAGCAGGACCGTGTGCAGCAGCTAAAGACTAATGTGTTTTAGACACAAGGTGGCGCTTCATGGACCAGATGTTTTTTAACTGCAGACTGATAGAATCAGGTGTGAAACAGACCACAGAGAGCGATTATCGGCCAATCAGAGATGAGCTTTCAACAAAGCCGTGTTATAACTGACATGAGAGAACACATGCTGACATCGTGTAGGATCTGTACGTGACTCACGGCAGAGAGAGCCAGGATCTGCTGCTGGATAGGGGTGGGAATCGCTGAGTAGCTCACGATACGATATCGTCACGATACTTGGCCCTCGATAACGATATTATCACGATACAGCGATACTGCGATAATCGATATATTGGAAGACGATACATCACGATACCTGTGTAACTGAAGAGAGAAAAATACCCCTAAAAGGCAAGAAGCAGGTACTATGTATTTATTAGCAGAATTGACATGAACTCTCTCAGAGTTCACTCACTCACTCATACCATTTTCGATACCACGGAGGAAAAGTTACACATTAAGTCTTTTTATTATTATTATTAAAACAAGAAAACCTATATAACCTACCTACCTATATAATTTCTAAAAGTAGATATTAATGATCAAACATTTCCATTCATGTAGCCTACAGTATTTATGTTTTTGTTTCAACTACAAACATAAATAAACGTCAACTTGAAACTATGTTTGAACTACCACACACAGCATAATATTTTAGCCTGTTTATTAAAAAAAAAAAAAAAAATTTTTTTTTTTTAAATAAACATATCGATACTCGGTGCCAGTGTATCGATAACGTATCGCAAGTGGAAATATCGCGATACCGTGAGTATCGATATTTTGTCCCACCCCTACTGCTGGATGGTCTCTTCCTCGTTGTAGCCGAGGGTGGCACCGCTGCATCTGGGCACAAACGCCAGCACAGGCAGCTTCACTCATCACACATTAGGGCAGGGGGTTCCCAACCTTTTTTGGCTTGTGACCTCACTTTGATGTCACAAAAATCCAGGGGCCCCAGACATTCAAATTTCGGTACAACATCGGTAATATTATCAGTGACATCGTCAATGTCGATGTCACTGATGATATGTAAAGGTGAAAAAATAAAATAAAATAAAACACTCAAAATGAAGGCTAAATTTTGGCAGAGGATTTTTTTTCAAAGGGGTCCCTTGACCTCTCACCTCAAGATATGAAAATGGGTTTAATGGTTACCCATGAGTCTCCCCTATACAGAAAAGGTAGCATTTTTTACAGCCTAAATAGCTTTAATAGATTGTTGAGTATTTTAGACACTAATTAGACCCACGGCACTGGAACACCTAAACGGATTGGAAGTTGGAAACCTTAATCAATGTCTTGCTTGCACCTGTTTTACTTCCTGCCTTTTAGGCACAAAATGGGTGAATTGGGTGGGATGTGAAATAGGCGAATTGCTGTGCATCCCACCTGATCTCTTGGCCTTATTTTCCTGGACAAACTTCTGCTGTTCCTTTTGGAAGTCTCCGAGGAAAGTCTGGAAGCAGACAAACGCACAGGTCAGCACACAGACAGACACATACTCAAAGAAGGAAGGGACCTATATTGTATCAACGAGGTAAAAATTGAATCAATAAATAGACCAGAGGTTTTCAAAGTGGGAGGCGGGCCTCCCCAGGGAGTCTCCAGACAGTTTCAGGGGAGGCTCAGTGAATGGCAGCGAAGAAAATATCTCAAAAGGAGATCACATAGAACCTAAACCTAAACCTAGAATAGTCTAAATTTGTGTGATTTGGTTAAAGAAATAGTTAAGATAATCAGTTTGGGAATTTTACAGTTATCCCCACTTTCCCAGAGTCAGAAACAAATAATTCCTTCAGGCAGACCTTATGACAGCCATTTTTATGTATTGGTGTCATCTGAAGTATGTCAAACAAGCTACAGCAATATCAGGCTATCTTGGCTCAATTAATTATCGAGTGTGTGTAGGAGGGATGGCTTTGTCTGAGGGGAGGCCCACAGTCTCAGACTTTGGAAACCACTACAATAGACTACATTTATCAAGGTACATCATCAGCGTGTCCCATTTGCCTCATGAAGAATATTATGTGAATATGAGGACAATACAAATTGTTGATGATGTCGCCGTGCAAGAAGCAGAGAGCAGCGTGCCTTGTCTATGATGCCGTCGATGTTTCCGTCCTCCACGCTCTTCTTGATGGTCTGAGCGGTCCCTGCCACAGACTCTGATATCTTCTTGGTGGCATTGGTGGCAAAACTGAAGATGTAGTCTTCAAAGAGAGGAGGGAGAGGACGGGATTAGGGCTTCATGAGACTTGACTTGATGCATGAAGAGAAAACTTGAGACTTGACTTTTTGTTCTGGTGACTTGCTACTCGACTCTGACTTGTGCAGTACTTTGATGAAAAGGTTTCTTGTGTGTAGGAGACCTGTCATCAAAACATTGCTACAGCGACACAGGAGGAGCACGCAGAACAGAATGCAGTTTATTTCAATGGACCTATGGTTGTGTAACGTAGCTCAGTAGCACTACTAACACTGTCATGGTTGTTGGTTTGATTCCCACTGGGGCCACCAATGCTCACAAGAGTCACAACATACTGTAATGCACTTATACCACATTTGCTTCCACCAAATGGCATTATCTTCATGCACATAAGGTTACACCTGGCATTTTTATGGAGGACAGCAAGGCTGACTAACTGATGACGAGTTCCACATCTAAAAGAGAGATGATTAAGAAGCACGTAGGGTAGTCTTACCGCCCAGTCCTCTCCCCGGCTCCTCGGAGTTCTCCTGGCGGGCTGCTGGCTCGTCTTCCTGGGCTGCTTGCTGTTTGTTTACCTCGTTCTGTGCCTGGACCACCTTCTCTTCTCGCTCCTCGGCTAAGTTGTCCGTGTCATCACGCTTCTTTGGGTACGCCGGGTTCTCCAAGCCCAGCCACGACCCAAAACCTTTCAACATTTCAACCTAGCTGCTGTCAGCCTGGAGCATCTTCTCGATCTCTTGGTCCCACTGCTTGTCTCTGTCTGTGGCCTCGGTCACCACCTCGTACTCCTGGAGCTCCTGCTGCAGCTCCTTCTCCCAGTCTGCCGGCTCCTCTGGAGAAGGGAGGGAGGAGGGAGGAGGGAGGAGGGAGGAGGGAGGGAGGAGGAGGGAGGAGGAGGGAGGAGGGAGGAGGGAGGAGGGGGGAGGGGGGAGGGAGGAGGGAGGAGGGGGGAGGGGACAAACCACAGAGGTGGTAAGATGGCTTTAGTTAGCCAAATTAGCATGCCAAATGACATCATGACTGACACAACACTGATATATTGACTATGATTAAAAATCTGATATCAAATCAGGCTTGTATATCTTTGATATGATGGATATCATTCGGTTTGTTTGATGACATATTTATTGCTCTACACTGGTTGTCTATGGGAAGCACTTAACCTGAATTTATTCTGATGACTGTAATTATGATCTCCGCCAATGGGCGGCCATACATTATTATGCAAATGCTTTATTAAACATGCTGAGGAGTGACACATCACCACATTATGCTCCATATTTATCAAGCATCTCAGAGTAGGAGTAGCGATCTAGGATCAGTTATGTCCCTTAACTCATAACCAATGAGATGAGCATATTGATCTAGGATCAGTTATGTCCCTTAGCTCATAACCAATTAGATGAGCATATTGATCTAGGACCAGTTATGTCCCTCAGCTCATAACCAATGAGATGAGCATATTGATCTAGGATCAGTTATGTCCCTTAGCTCATAACCAATGAGATGAGCATATTGATCTAGGATCAGTTATGTCCCTTAGCTCATAACCAATGAGATGAGGATATTGATCGAGGATCAGTTATGTCCCTTAGCTCATAACCATGAGATAAGCATATTGATCGAGGATCAGTTATGTCCCTTAACTCATAACCAATGAGATGAGCATATTGATCTAGGATCAGTTATGTCCCTTAGCTCATACCCAATGAGATGAGCATATTGATCTAGGATCAGTTATGTCCCTTAGCTCATAACCAATGAGATGAGCATATTGATCTAGGATCAGTTATGTCCCTTAGCTCATAACCAATGAGATGAGCATATTGATCTAGGATCAGTTATGTCCCTTAGCTCATAACCAATGAGATGAGGATATTGATCAGGTAGACGTCATCCTGTTGAGGAAGAAAAACCAGGTCACCTACCTATAGAGAGCCAAAGTGAACGTCACTTCCTGCTTCAGCGCTGTACCAGAGAAGTGAGTCACTTTGCCTCTCTATACACGTTGCCAGCCACTGCTCATCATCCTCATTCCTCATCACGGGCCTGGGCCCTGCACCCAGCGCACGTGTTCTGACCCGTCTGTCCTCAGCCAGCTCTGCCGCGCGCTTTCCGCTTCACAGCTGTGCCCACAGTGTTCTAAGCAGACCAGATGGCATCCAGCAGATGATAGGACACTCATCCCTAAGAGACTTGAGACTTGACTTAGACTTGTGACCAAAAGACTTGAGACTTGACTTGGAGTTGCAAAAAATAACTGAGCATCTCTGTTTTGTTGTCATCACGTGTGTGTGGTGTGTATGTGTGTGTGTGTGTGTGTGTGTGTGTGTGTGTGTGCATGTGTGTGTGTGTGTGTGCATGTGTGTGTGTGTAGAGTCATGGCATACATACCTGATCTTTCTTTACTCTTTGCAGACAGTCTCCCAGTTGGATTTTCTCCTCTTCTAGCACCGTAATGTTATTCAACTCACTACCTCAGCTTCTATGAGCTGAGCGGTAGAGCTTAGATCAGCCCCCAAAAAAACAAGCCGACTCGACCCGAGCCCGTTCTGTCTCTGGGCCCGTCCCGTCCCATTGGCTGCAAGTATGGGCACGAGCCCAACCCCAACCTGAAATTGTCTTAGTAAGTTGGCTGCTTGTCTCAACTATAACCCTGATGTCTGTTCAGTCTTATGAATACATAAAGGTTTGAAGGTTACAATGTTATAACATTCTGATCTTATCACACCAAATATGACCCCAATTATATCAAGATCTGACCACGAGCCCGGCCGGGGCCCGAGGTATAGAAGGGATATTCAGACCCGGCACATGGACCCGGTCGGGCCGGACTCGGGTTCTGGCAGAGCCTCTCACCTCTAATGAGTGGACTAGCTTCCCTGCACCATACCGGCCCCCGTATCCAAGGTTCGTCCTATTTCCTGGAACAGCAAACAACGTTTTCATTGGATGAGAAGCTGACGGGATGTGTGGTGGGTTGAGCTGTCCCCTGTTAGTGCTGCCACGCCC